>NC_091127.1:152142442-152259942 GCF_040183065.1 Periplaneta americana | reverse complement strand
TAATTTTGATGTGAAGAAATAATTATTACGTCTTCCAACGAATGAGTAACCGACACAGTCCTTTTTTTTTTTTTTTTTTTTTTTCAAAAATTTTCTCGCTGACCCTAAAAGTTATTTTGTGGATGCTCAAATGGCCTGCATTTTGCGCTATGTGATGATTTGTAGCTACTATGCAACTACTGTATACAGAATGTGTATGTGTGTATCCAATGCCTACCCATTTCACTTGCGTGATTCCGATTCCATATATTGCGGATACATGTATGTATGTATGTATGTATGTATGTATGTATGTATTTATTCACACTGCAATGGGTATGTACCCGTGGCAGTGGTAACTAATTACACTCAATAAAGACAATAATAAACTTGTTAATTAAAAATACGCTTAATAATAATACCAATAATCAATACTAACAATAATTTATAATAATAATAATAATAATAATAATAATAATAATAATAATAATAATAATAATAATAATAGGGAATATCCTAAATTAAATGAAGCACTATCACTTAAAATAACATTTAAAATAAATCTAATTTGTATCTTAAATCTAAGTTCGAACTAAAACCCACGAGTATGATATGTTCATACCTGCACAAGTACCTTACCACATTACACTCATTTCGCTGTCAACTCACTCACTGCACTGGAACTACGACACATTTCACTGATTCTATCCTGATTTCACTAACACTTCAAAAACATTTCACTGTTCAAATACTTTGCACTGCCACTATAAACTATAAAGCTTCCCTGACAGGAACACGTTTCACTGACACAACATACTTCACTCACTGACACAACATAATTCTTCACTGATACAACACTTCAATAACAAAATGTCATTTACATCCTTTACATACTGTGTATAATTATCGTCTATTAGTAAAGTCCTTAAGCCTATTTTTAAATACGTTTTTGGTTGTTGGTAAAGCCTTTAGTAAGTCTGCAGGTAAAGCATTCCAGTCCCTGATAGTACGATTGAGAAAAGAAAACTTTCCAGTGTCCGTCCTCTGCCTTCTTTCCCTCAATTTATATGAGTGGTCGTTCCTTGAAGAGTAATTTGGCGGTTGCAACCTATTTTTTATTTCTCTCCAGGCAGGCTCACCTCTGTATGTTTTGAACAGTGCGCATGGCAGGACAGTGATCCATTTTCAAGCTGCACTCCACTTCGGCGGGCCACGCTATGCATGATGTGTATCAGTGTGGAGAGTTATGTCGTGTACTATGGTGAATGTATGTGTAATTATGATGATGAAGATGAGGAATGGAGAAGAGGAAACCCGGTGCTGGCACGTAGCCTACTCCACTAAGCACCAAGAAGGCCGCCAGGCTTAACGTCCCCGTCCGACGTACGAATCATTAACAACAGTGACATGTTCTCTTCATATGCATTAAGGAGAGATTTGGGATTTAACCCAGGCATATTGGTGCACAATCTAGTGATTAGAAGTTGTGCACTGCCTCCTCTCCTGGTCCCGAGATAGAAATTTTACACGAAAATTCCTGATGCCACCGGGATCGAACCCGGGCCGGTTAGTTGGACGCGCTATCACACAGCTAACTCGACGGATAGGTATAGAATGTTTGTAACTTAATATGCAGCATATTCCTTCGGCCATTTTAGAGTGATATAATCCAATACTGCCCCCGTAAGCGAAAAGGATGTATCTCAAGAACTGCAAACTTTCGGGTACCGGTAATGAGCAATTTCTTAAATTGTGACCCACTGCGCGAAAAGGGACCTAAAGTCGTAAAAGAAAATTTTACAGGAGAACAAAATAACGAGTCTGCGATGCAAAAACTGCATTTCTATGTTTTGATATCTTGCGCTACTTGTAGGCAGT
The DNA here is from genome assembly GCF_040183065.1 of Periplaneta americana. Lineage (NCBI taxonomy): Eukaryota > Metazoa > Arthropoda > Insecta > Blattodea > Blattidae > Periplaneta > Periplaneta americana. Next base: position 152,258,085 of record NC_091127.1, on the reverse strand, counting down.
TTACATACTAAACTAGGACGTAGTTTTACACAGTGCTTCTTAAATACCTAAGTCTTTCTTATAGTTGCTAAGGAAAGAAATGAAAACTTTAATTGCATTTTTCTCGAAAAGTACATAATGTAATATCAACATTCAATAGCCTACGTAATATATTAAAAAGTATAGCACCTAGAACCGTGAATTTTTTTTAAATGCTCAGTATGTCATTCTCTTTCTGAAAGCACAAAAAACAAAAAAATGAAAAATCCGACTTTAGGTTCCATTTCCTGCAACTAGTCACAATTACATACCGCATCAATTTTTTAGCCACAATTTGATGTTTTTATATTACGCTGCTCTCTTCACGTCATAACTGTGGCATCTCAGAGATGCGACTATATTGCTAAGGAAATCACGATGGCCTACTGCTATTTCGCGTAGGATTTCAATAACATTTTGAGATACGTCATAATTCATTAGTGTTTTTTTCACTCTCTAAATGAATTACGACTATTTTGCTTAGAAAAAAGGTAGGGAGACGACTAAACATTAGGCCTACTGCGGTGAAAAAACGAAAATTAAAAAAAAAAGTCACTGTTTCAATTCTACAAATATCCACTAAACAAGGAATTAGAAACCTGATGAAGAACGTGAAAATGCTGCAGCTCAAAACCATAAGGAGGTTCTCGATGGTATTCCAAGTAGTCAGGTCCCAAGAATTTCAACATTACTGAATGTGAAGTTCCAAAAGAAGAAAGGATAATGGCAAGAGAAACAATGATGGGACCTTATAATATACCAGTGCCTCTTCTCAAAAGGGGAGTGTGGGATGCAAACCTAAAGAAAGATTTGAAGAATATGAGGAAAAACATTGACAATTCTTGTCCAGTAAAGCTTGAATATGTTTCAGATAGCATGTACAGTAGTGGCAAAAAAAAAAAAACCGGACCGACCCTTGTAGCTGATTTCAGAGCCTTGTTCACTCAGAGCACGGTAGACTGGTAACTAAGACTTTCGTGGTTCGAATCCTGCCTGGGAAGGAAACTTTTTTGTTCCTTATTCAAATTTATTCCCAATACGTTTCGATTGCAGCGATATTTCACTACTTAATTAACTTATTATTCCCAGAACATCAATTTTACCGGCAATCGAAAAGTATTGGGAATACATTTGAATAAGGAACAAAAAAAGTTTTCTTCCCAGGCAGGATTCGAACTACGAAAGTCTTAGTTACCAGTCTATCGTGCTCTGGAGTGAACAAGTGTCTGAAATCAGCTACAAAAGACGGTCCGGTTTTTTTTTTGCCACTACTGTACCTCCTCAAGAGTGTTCCTGAATGTCAAAAAAGGTACACAGTTTATTTCTCACTAATTTCGTGCTTCGTCAACAAAAGTGTTCTTTATACAAGAATGCTACACGTCAACTTTTTTTTCTCTTTGAACTATATTAAACATCAGATACTTTGTGAGTGAACTCTGTTATACGTCATACTTTTTCAGTGTGAAGTGTTCTGTGTTGTGTTTTACTATATACATTATTAGCTACTTTTTTGTTCAAACTAAGGTCATGTTTTCCTAGAATATAATATCTGGGCTGAATATTTATAAAAATATAAAAAAATACAAATTTAGGTTAAAGTGCTTTGTCCAGAGTAAAATGTGTCATAATAACAAAAAAACTGGACAATATGAGTGCAAAAACTCAATTAAATAAAGAAAGCGAAAGTTCTGTTCTTAAATATATAGGCTGCCCCGAGTTTATGCAAGTGGGATGAAAATTGTCAGTGAATTTTTCAAGACTTTAAAGCTAATTGCTCACAATCGCTGAATTTGGACTTACGTTCGTAGATCTGGTATCCTGCTCCTCAGATGTGATCATGAAACCTTGGCTGAGCTCCACTTCCCTAGTCCGAGGCCCAGCCACAACGCCGAGCTTTCGAGTGTTTGTCTGTGTGTGTGCTTGTCTCACCTAGCCACTCCAGTATCGCTCCACACCAAACATTTTCACTCAACACGGCCACGTCGTAGCTGGGAGGCCATTGCATCCCGCACAAGGCGGCGGAGGCACAGGCTTTCCTCCCTCGCATTCGATTAGTAGTGGAAATAATGTGGCAAGGAGAGGTTGCAGCTTTGAAACCGAGGCCATGTGTTCCAATATCGACTAGGATATAATATTTGTTCTTGTAAACGTGATGAAGTCATTTTCAAACACCTTCTGGCCATTACTCAAGAGCTATGACAGCTAGAAAACAGAACTGCAAAAATATAAATCGACACCTAGAAAACAGAACTGCAAAAATATAAGTCGACACCTAGAAAACAGAACTGCAAAAATATAAATAGACACATAGAAAACAGAACTGCAAAAATATAAATCGACACCAAGAAAACAGAACTGCAAAAATATAAATCGACACCTAGAAAACAGAACTGCAAAAATATAAATCGACAACTAGAAAACAGAACTGTAAAAATATAAATAGACACCTAGGAAACAGAACTGCAAAAATATAAATCGACACCTAGAAAACAGAACTGCAAAAATATAAATAGACACTTAGAAAACAGAACTGCAAAAATATAAATCGACACCTAGGAAACAGAACTGCAAAAATATATACACCTAGAAAACAGAACTGTAAAAATATAAATCTACACCTAGAAAACAGAACTGCAAAAATATAAATAGATACCTAGAAAACAGAACTGCAAAAATGTAAATAGACACCTAGAAAACAACTGCAAAAATATAAATAGACACCTAGAAAACAGAACTGCAAAAATATAAATCGACACCAAGAAAACAGAACTGCAAAAATATAAATCAACACCTAGAAAACAGAACTGCAAAAATATAAATAGACACCTAGAAAACAGAACTGCAAAAATATAAATCGACAACTAGAAAACAGAACTGTAAAAATATAAATAGACACCTAGGAAACAGAACTGCAAAAATATAAATCGACAACTAGAAAACAGAACTGTAAAAATATAAATCGACACCAAGAAAACAGAACTGCAAAAATATAAATCGACACCTAGAAAACAGAACTGCAAAAATACAAATCGACAACTAGAAAACAGAACTGTAAAAATATAAATAGACACCTAGGAAACAGAACTGCAAAAATATAAATCGACACCTAGAAAACAGAACTGCAAAAATATAAATAGACACTTAGAAAACAGAACTGCAAAAATATAAATCGACACCTAGGAAACAGAACTGCAAAAATATATACACCTAGAAAACAGAACTGCAAAAATATAAATAGATACCTAGAAAACAGAACTGCAAAAATGTAAATAGACACCTAGAAAACAACTGCAAAAATATAAATAGACACCTAGAAAACAGAACTGCAAAAATATAAATCGACACCAAGAAAACAGAACTGCAAAAATATAAATCAACACCTAGAAAACAGAACTGCAAAAATATAAATAGACACCTAGAAAACAGAACTGCAAAAATATAAATCGACACCAAGAAAACAGAACTGCAAAAATATAAATCGACACCTAGAAAACGGAACTGCAAAATATAGACACCTAGAAAACAGAACTGCAAAAATATAAATCGACATCTAGAAAACAGAACTGCAAAAATGTAAATAGACACCCAGAAAACAGAACTGCAAAAATATAAATAGACACCTAGAAAACAGAACTGCAAAACTATAAATCGACATCTAGAAAACAGAACTGCAAGAATGTAAATAGACACCTAGAAAACAGAACTGCAAAAATATAAATCGACACCTAGAAAACAGAACTGCAAAAATATAGACACCTAGAAAACAGAACTGCAAAAATATAAATCGACACCTAGAAAACAGAACTGCAAAAATATAAATAGACACCTAGAAAACAGAACTGCAAAAATATAAATAGACACCTAGAAAACAGAACTGCAAAAATATAAATCGACAAGCATTTAAAAATGTAGGCTACAGATAGAGAGGTGCAGAATAGGACTTACAACCGGTTTTCATTCTACAGGTCAGAAATCAACCGTCAAGGTAGGGCATCCCACCGAATGCACGAATTTCAACAGGTTGCCCCTGATGTTTTGCAGCTTAGAGAGATCACTGACATTTTCTGAGTAAACAAACGAAGTAACAATTGAAGGAAATTTACCATGTGCAATTTAAAAATGTATTTGCTTAATATAGGCCTACAATTGATTGCAGACTTTAATACACTTATCTTCATAACATATATAAATGAACAAATGGACACCGGTAACAACAAAGAAAATAAAGTGTAATAAAGGTAAAAAGGTAAAGGTATCCCCGTAACATGCCATGAAGGCACTTGGGGGACATGGAGGTAGAGCCCCATGCTTTCCATGACCTCAGCACTAGAATGAGGTGGTGTGGTCGGCACCACGCTCTGACCGCCTTTTACCCCCGGGAAAGACCCGGTAATCAATTTTATAGGAGGCTGAGTGAACCTCGGGGCCGTTCTGAAAGTTTGGCAACGAGAAATAATCCTGTCACCACCTGGGATCGAACCCCGGACCTTCCAGTCCGTAGCCAGCTGCTCTACCAACTGAGCTACCCGGCCTCTGTATATATATATATATATATATATATATATATATATATATATATATATATAATTTGAACTGGTAATGGGAATTACGGGAAAACGGCTGAACGGATTTTAATAAATGACCCCTCATTTTGAAGCTTGGAACCCAAATTTTTTCAGAAAAATAGTAATTTTTAGTGAAATGTCAATTTTCCTACATCATTTTCCTATTTTCCAAAATCCATCTGTCGTCAATTTTGAGAAATAGGTAATGGCCCTTTCAGAATAAAACAAAACAAAACATAAACACACTACAATAAACAATATCACACGAAGGCTATGACCTGCAGGATTGCTAACATATTTAGAGTTCAGATGGCTGACATAATTCCAATATGTCGAGCTTCATTTGTGTAACTTTTTCTGAACGTTTCTGTAACATTGTTCATTAAAAACTTGAAGACTTACTGAAAAGAAGATTCTCTGGTGTGTAATTTTCTGAGTACAGCTGTCTGTGTATAGAATATTAGAAAATACAAAACTTAAGAATGTTTGATGACATTACCACTAAAAATGAAATATTATTATAGTGAATGCCATGATGTATTTGTCACCAGTTATGCTTTATTGATATGAAAGTGAAACCTTTTGGGGTTATATAAGTAGGCGTAAATAATATCTAAAGTTAGATCTTCATTTCTATAATATTTACTGAGTGACGGCTATTATAGTAGTCTATACAAAACTTACGTAAGATAACAACATTGTTATTAAAGTGAAATATTTTTATAATTATTAGTCAAATGGTATGGGTCTTTTCCATATATTTAATGGCGGTATGGTAGGCCTATAGATATTTAAAGCTGAAAGTTAGAATTTATAAAACAGTTATGCTACCGGTTGTTCTTTATGGTTGTGAAACTTGGATTTTCACTTTGAGAGAGGAACAGAGATTAAGGGTGTTCGAAAATAAGATGCTTAAGAAAATATTTGGGGCTAAGAGGGATGAAGTCATAGGAGAATGGAGAAAGTTCACAACGCAGAACTACACGCATTGTATTCTTCACCTAACATAATTAGAAACATTAATTCCAGATATTTGAGATGGCAGCTCATGTAGCACGTATGGGTTAATCTAGAAATGGTATAGAGTGTTAATTGGAAGACCTGAACGGAAAAGACCTTGAGGGAGGCAGACGTAGATGGGAGGATAGTATTAAAATCGATTTGAGAAAGGTAGGATATGATGCATTAATCTTGCTTAGGATAGGGACTTCCAAAATGTCTGGTATTCTTCATTGCAAATAAATTTGAAAAATTTTAATTTGAATTGTAATGAACTTAGATTGTAGCATTTGCTGCACAAGCCACTAGTAGTACATAACATGAAATCTGATGTGTCAAGAAATGTAAGACTAGAATAAATTACAATTACTTACTAAATAGAAGAGAAAATTTATTTCCAATACTTTTCGATTGCAGCGATATTTTACTACTTAATTGACTTATTATTCCCAGAACATGAATTTTACCAGCAATCGAAAAGTATTGGCAATAAATTTGAATAAGGAACAAAAAAATGTTTCCTTCCCAGGCAGGATTCGAACCACGAAAGTCTTAGTTACCAGTCTGTCGTGCTCTGGAGTGAACAAGGCCCTGAAATCAGCTACAAGGGTCGTTTTTTTGCCACTACTGTACATAAATTTTATTGTAATGTTTACACTTTAAACTCAAAATGCATACCTCTAAAGCAGTAGTTAATATCATTTAATTACGCTAAACAGATGCATTATGTCATTAATAAATCATTTTTAAGAAGATACGTTTTGCTTTCGACGATACCAACTGTAATACCTGAGTAATTATTCAGTTAATTAATGAATGAACCCTCAGTGACTCACGGAATCAGTCAATCAATTAATGAATCCTGGATGAATGAATCATTGAGTCGATGGATGGATGATTTATTGAGTTATTGATTGTAGTGAGAGAAGAAGAATTACCAATTAAAGAGTAGGCCTATACGATGATAATCGCGTCCTTACAAGGGCTCTTGTAACTCCTGCATGGCTCAATGAAGTCTGTCTTTGTCGTCCACCCACGAAGAGTGAGAAACAACTTGAATATTCGTTAAATCGAACCTGAAACACTAGCGAGATGGAAGAGCTTTGCATACTGACTATAGCGCCAAACGTTCAATAGCAATATACCCATATAATTTATATTTTTCGTAACCGATTGTGCACGACTTTATGTACAGATACGGAATTAAAATCTGAAGTCTCTCTTGATGGGAGTCCGCCTGTATGTAGGCAACAATTTAGCACGACTGTCCGCAAGTAGCATAGTCTATTATAGGCTACAGAGGCTCTTGTTTACTGCACATGCGCAGTGTGTCGTAAGAGAAACATGTACAATAAGGAAGCTCCAAATTTTATTTCCGTATCTGTACACCATCTTTTTTTAAGTAGATTATTTAGCATCTGAATGAGATGAAGGTGATAATGCCGGTGAAATGAGCCCGAGATCCAGCACCGAAAGTTACCCAGCATTTTGCTCATATTGGGTTGAGGAAAAACCCCGGAAAAAACCTCAACCAGGTAACTTGTCTCGACCGGGGATCGAACCCGGGATATCTAGTTTCGCGGCCAGACGAGCTAACTGTTACTCCACATGTGTGGACTACATCATTTTCATAATTAGTCTCATCTGCTACATAATTTTCAAAATGATGATGAAATTGAAGCTATCTCCGTTTCTGTTTCCATGTCATTCATTTTTTCATCCATCTTCATCACATCCACATTAATTTCCATCGTCAGCACAAACATCACCACCATTATGCCTACCATCTCCACCATCTACCTCATCTTTATCTTCATTTTCATCATCTATATCGTCATATCTTTTATTTAGGTAGTATCTATTTGTCTGCTCTTTTTTTTTCTTTCCTTTTCTCATTTTCCATTTTAATTTGTATTTACACTTGTATCTGTTTCATCTCTTTTTTCATGTTATCTAAGTTTTTTTGTAAACGAATATCTGTACTGTCTATTGTAACTGGGGCTTTGCCCTGTTATAGGCATAAATAAATAAATAGATAGATAGATAGATAGATAGATAGATAGATAGATAGATAGATAGATAGATAGATAGATAGATAGATAGATAGATAGATAGATAGATAGATAGATAGATAGATGGATGGATGGATGGATGGATGGATGGATGGATGGATGGATGGATGGATGGATGGATGGATGGATGGATGGATGGATGGATGGATGGATGGATGGATGGATGGATGGATGGATGGATAGATAGATAGATAGATAGATAGATAGATAGATAGATAGATAGATAGATAGATAGATAGATAGATAGATAGATCGATAGATGGATCGATAGATAGATAGATAGATAGATAGATAGATAGATAGATAGATAGATAGATAGATAGATAGATAGATAGATAGATAGATAGATAGATAGATAGATAGATAGATAGATAGATAGATAGATAGATAGATAGATAGATAGATAGATAGATAGATAGATAGATAGATAGATAGATAGATAGATAGATAGATAGATAGACAGACAGACAGACAGACAGACAGACAGACAGACAGACAGACAGACAGACAGACAGACAGACAGACAGACAGACAGACAGACAGACAGACAGACAGACAGACAGACAGACAGACAGACAGACAGACAGACAGATAGATAGATAGATAGATAGATAGATAGATAGATAGATAGATAGATAGATAGATAGATAGATAGATAGATAGATAGATAAATTTGTTAATCATTTCCGCTGTTTTCTGTATCTTCATGACTAACCGCTTTTATTTTAATTTTGATGTCTATCTTATTATTATCATCATTTCCATCGTCACTATGTTTATCGTCTTCTTATTTTTATCTTCTTCTTCGAGCCCTTAATTTCAATTAAATGTATAAGCTGGTATTTGATAATTGCATAAAATCTTCATTAATCTGTCTTGTATTAAAGTTGCGTTCCTCCCAGATCCTTGATTCCCAAACACGGCAAGGAGCCAAACATCCACTCGAGAGCCAGTATCAACAACATTGCCAAACTTTCTACACAATTAGTACTTTCATTTCCAGCACAGACTGTGTACACACGAGGTGTAATGTTGACAGGTGTCGAGTGCTGACGACAAACACACCAGTTGACAGCGGTTCAACGCGTTTCATAGTACAAGTCTTCACTCACTCACACACACACACACACACACACACACACACACACACTGCTAATGAGACCTCGCTTTCGTCACCAAAGTGTCTAGAGTACCATTGACTTGTCCTTCCTGTTTCTGTAGGCCTACTCATTTGTTTTGCTTCTTTCTTGTATTATTATTATTATTATTATTATTATTATTATTATTGTTATTATTATTATTATTATTATTATTATTATTATTATTATTATTATTATTATGAAAATATTCAAAGGAAATTTATTTCATTATGTTCGTACAGATCGACAGATATTGGAGAAAAAATGGGAGTATAAGGGTACAGTACATCAGTTATTCATAGATTTCGAAAAGGCGTATGACTCGGTTAAGAGAGAAGTTTTATATAATATTCTTACTGAATTTGGTATTCCCAAGAAACTAGTTCGATTAATTAAAATGTGTCTTAGTGAAACTTACAGCAGAATTCGTATAGGCCAGTTTCTATCTGATGCTTTTCCAATTCACTGCGGACTAAAGCAGGGAGATGCACTATCACCTTTACTTTTTAACTTCGCTCTAGAGTATGCCATTAGGAAAGTTCAGGATAACACAGAGGGTTTGGAATTGAACGGGTTACATCAGCTTCTTGTCTATGCGGATGATGTGTATATTTTAGGAGAAAATCCACAAACGATTAGAGAAAACACGGAAATTCTAGTTGAAGCAAGTAAAGCGATAGGGTTGGAAGTAAATCCCGAAAAGACTAAGTATATGATTATGTCTCGTGACCAGAATATTCTACGAAATGGAAATATAAAAATTGGAGATTTATCCTTTGAAGAGGTAGAAAAATTCAAATATCTTGGAGCAACAGTAACAAATATAAATGATACTCGGGAGGGAATTAAACGCAGAATAAATATGAGAAATGCCTGTTATTATTCGGTTGCGAAGCTTTTGTCGTCTAGTCTTCTGTCAAAAAATCTGAAAGTTGGAATTTATAAAACAGTTATATTACCGGTTGTTCTGTATGGTTGTGAAACTTGGACTCTCACTTTGAGAGAGGAACATAGATTAAGGGTGTTTGAGAATAAGGTTCTTAGGAACATATTTGGGGCTAAGAGGGATGAAGTTACAGGAGAATGGAGAAAGTTACACAACGCAGAGCTGCACGCATTGTATTCTTCACCTGACATAATTAGGAACATAAAATCCAGACGTTAGAGATGGGCAGGACATGTAGCACGTATGGGCGAATCCAGAAATGCATATAGAGTGTTAGTTGGGAGGCCGGAGGGAAAAATACCTTTGGGGAGGCCGAGACGTAGGTGGGAAGATAATATTAAAATGGATTTGAGGGAGGGGGGATATGATGGTAGAGACTGGATTAATCTTGCTCAGAATAGGAACCGCTGGCGGGCTTATGTGAGGGCGGCAATGAACCTCCGGGTTATAAAAGCCAGTAAGTAAGTAAGTATGTTCGTACAGATTCCTACCTAATAACTAGGGACCGGATTTTTATGTAATTACATATTATATTTCTTTCAACCTAACCATAGGATATGAATAACAAATCATAGCGAATCTTGTAATTACCATTAATATATTAAAATTTGATACTACACTTTTTTTACTTATTTACCCCACGTTACATATTATGGCTTGGTATTACATAAATCTACATATTTAGGGGTTTTATTCATTTTTACTTCTTTAAAGGGAAATAGTAATATGCGTTACAAGAGCGGTATGTTGAAGTTTTCGTGTTCGAGGAAAAGTTTGAAAAAGCGAAACGTAGTTGAGCTTTTTTAATTTCCGAGAATTGAAAGAAAACATACCGCCCGTGTATCGTACATTATTTTGTGCGAAGATCGTTTATTACATACCTGAAAGAGGAATTTCTAATTAGTTGCAATGAAATCTCCATCTTGGTTTCTGTTCAATGACGGCAATTTTGGAAAACAAAAATATCTATCTTCAACATTGTTGCTTTAAAATGTTTTCTGTGTTTACTACATTCCAGCAGGCCGTGATATACGTCTGTCTTTCCCCCCCCCCCCCAGTTTATAAATGCGAACTTAAAACAAACGGCTTCCTTGATGTTACAAGCATCACGAAATGCAGTAACTTTAGTGGAGTTGTAGAGTTTACTTAATTTTTGCAAATATTTAAAAACAGTAATTAACAGTGCAATTTAGGTGAAATTGCAGTGGTAAGTTTCCAGTTTATAATTATTACTATATTGAACGTCTCTAAAAATAATATGTTAAAAGCCTAAAGCAGTAAAATCAATATGTCACTTAAGCGGTAAGAAGAGGGAAATTATTATGTGTGTTCGGTTGGGAATACAGAATGTGCAATTTTAGACTTACCGCGGGTTGGTTTTGTGCGGAAACCAAGCAACTACGAACGATCTCGCACAAAAGAAAACTTCTGCTGGGGAAGTTTGCAATTTGAAATACACAGATTTAAAAAGCCTTTTTACCTAACCGATAATGGATATATTTCGGGACGAAACATAACATCTTAGTTCCAGAAAGTAAAAAAGGCACTCACCCCTTACCGCCCACTTTAAATATGAATGGACAAAAGGCAACCTTTCTCATACAACTACTCTGTATTGTAAAAATCAAGGAGGGAATAATCTCATAAGCATAAGCGGACGACGTATTAGTAGGGTCTGAAGACCTTACAAAGTTACAAGAAACAATGAACATCATGGTAAAATGTTGAAATAAAAACAAATTTGATACAAATGTGGACAAGACAAATGATGACCTCAAAACCGGTGGAAGAGCACCAGAAACAGTAGAAATCGTCATGAAGAACAGATAATTAAAAATTGTACCAGTCTACAAATATCTAGGCTTAACAATACAAACCAGTGCAGATATTGATATTAAATATTTTCGTGATTTTACATATTTTGGTACATATTCAACTTATTTTTCTTACATAAATAGGTACATGTTTCACACCTTGATACTGCATAAAAATCCGGTCCCTACTAATAACTCTGAGTATAACTAGGATCAAAAATGCGAGCTCTTTAAATGTCGAAGCCTGTATGCCAGATGTCATGATCTCGATTACTTATTCTTATGTAAGGTCCTTAAAAGTGACATCAATTGTCAATCTTTCTTAAACAGTGTCAGCCTTCGTATTCTTATGAAGGATATGAGACATCACAAACTCTTCTATATTAGAAATTCTAAACCTTCCTCGCCGGTCTCCAGATTTATTAAACATGCCAACTTACATGTAGGCGATTTCGATCCATTCAATGTATAGAAGTATTAGAATATGGCAATGTCTTTGCTAATATTATTTGCATAATCCTTATACACAAATTGGTAGTAAGAATCAACTCCTTTCCCTAATATTTTATAAGGTACATGAGGCAAATCGGTCCCGAGGTTCACTCAGCCTCCTATAAAATTGAGTACCGGGTCCTTCCCGGGGGTAAAAGGCGGTCAGAGCGTGGTGCCGACCACACCACCTCATTCTAGTGCCGAGGTCATGGAAAGCATGGGGCTCTACCTCCATGCCCCCCAAGTGCCTTCATGGCATGTTACGGGGATACCTTTACCTTTACATGAGGCAAATAAAGCCCGGTTCTAAATAAGGCCCATCTGTCATTTAATTAAGATAACATTACAATTTCCACTAGTTTCTTAATGTTTCTGACAGTTTGTGGCTTCTAATGGATAGACCAGAAACTATAACAGTTTAAGTGAACGATTTCGCCATGTTTGCTTCAGTTGAACAGTGAACGACGTCTGAAGCTGTTGTCGCTATTATTTCGAGGTATTTCAATAAACCTTCTGCATATTTTGGTAACTTAGCACAAATGAATATTGTATATGTCATTTCAAAGTATATGATTAGTAGAATAAGATAGTGTATTGATATTTTCCACTTAACGTGTATTTATTTATCCCTTAGTAAAGCTATGAATGAAAGTGTGGATTTACAGGGAGCTCCAAATAAGACCCTCTATAGATGAGCTAAACAAGGCCCATGGGCCTTATTTGAAACATGAATTATCTTCAAGGATTTTCTTATTTTGAGCCTCATTAAGACGTTCTGTACATACAGTAATTTATTTATCTGAAAATTGTGAAGACAATTATCAAAGTTACGATAATTATTCTAAATTCGTAATTTAATTAATTATTTTACCATAATAATTGTGGTTATTTGTTAAATATAATATTTTAATTCTTTCGATATGTAATACCTAAACACAAAAGTTTTAGTTATTTAGAGAGCTTAAACTTGCGTTATTTTGACTCGAAATGACTTGAGGCATAGAAGGTTTGAAGACTCATGGGTCGGTCGTTACGTTGTTCTGCTTACCTAGCAATACCACACATGAGTTGCAGCCATTCGATAAGTCCGTGCTTGGACCTTACGAAGCATTCTGGGCTGATGAAGTCTTGCTTTACTGGTCAACGCAGGAAGGTGCTCAAAGTCGTACAGTAAACAAACGGATATTTGGGAAATATTTAGTAAGGCTTGGCCAAGAGCTGCTACTCCTTCTAATGTATCAAGTGGGTTTAGCGCTACTGGAATTTATCCGTTCGACTCTAGTGCTATCCCTGAGTGCCTTCGCTTCTTCCAAACTCACCAGGAGAGAAAAGCCTGAAGAAACCCGATTACAATCACAATCTGGATCCCAATTGCTCATACATCAGCCAAATCAAGTTGAAGCTTTAACCCAGAAAAGAGTTTCGAAACAAAGAGATTCAGGGGACTCAAGCTTCGGACTCAAGCTTCACAAGTGAAATCTTCTCTCTTCATGACGAATCCAGTAACTTTTCCCATATCTCTTGTGATAATGAAGAACAATTAGAAACTTCATTTCAAGACATTCTTCGTACCGTGAAATGAAGAAAAGCCATACAAACCAGCGATGAAAAGCCCTTAATTACCAAGCAGTTGAGGTAATTAGGAATTGTTTCAAGGCAAAGACGACTAAATCAGTTACAACTGCAAAAGAACATAGGCCTAGAGAGGACCTCGAAAGCGATAAGAATAGTGCCACTACTCCTAAAGGTTTGAGCGTGAAGACAGCTCAGAAGAGGAAAATATGTCCTGTGCCTTCCGTGAAAGATCTTCTTGAAGCTGGACCGAGTGGCATTCAAACTAAAAGAGTGAGAAAAGGAAGTTGGTTCTGCTATTTATGCAGAAAAGATCGTATTGCTGACATGAGATTGTGTGTAAAGTGTTCAAATTATGTTCATGAAGAATGCATTGAACTTACGGCTAAGAAAAAATATTCAGTTTTCTTTTCTTGTTCTTAGACTAAGAACAACATACCAGTTCTCTCTGCCAAGAGTGTAATCTTCAGACAACAGTGAAAAAATGGTGAAAATAATCAGTTTTCGTTGCCCAGAATGTGATCTTAGACTAAGAAGAGTTTTTTTTTTTTTTTTTACTCAGAGTGTGATCTCTAGACTAAGGACAAAATATCCATTTGCTTTGTCCAGAATGTGTTTTCCTCTACTTAACTTTGAATATTATTAGTGTAATTCATTTGGTTTAAATACAATTATTGTAATTTAATTGATTTTTATTTGCTTTCGTAATGATTATTTATTTAAACATGGGCCTTATTTGGGACTGATAGTGGGCCTTATTTGCAACGAGTGTGCTAAATAAGGCCCATTACTCACATTTTAAATATTGCATTATTATAGAAAAGTTTTTCAATAACTCTAAATCTAAGACCACGTTTTCTTTACTGCTCAACTTGAAGTATGTTTTAGTACAATTTTTAGAATTTTATCTCCTTCAATAAACGTACAACAAATCTTGATACGTTAAGTGGGCCGTATTTGGCACATGTACCTTAGTATTAATTCTTGTAAATTAATTATTGTAATCTATGCTCTTTATTTTGTTGTGAACTCAAGTATTTAATTTGTACCATAGTTGTTCATTTTAATGTATTAATTGTGCTGGACTTTTATTGGGCAATGGTTGTTGTCCAGCACATAAATATCAATAAGTGAATAAATAACAACAATCTTCATCTTGCATGTTCCTTCAGCCCGTGCTTTCCCTTATTCCGTCGTTCCGTTTGGTTGTGGCTATCTACGGTTCCGTCTTCCAGGTCGCACACAATGTAACATTTCTCTATTAAATCTGCTGTTTTCCCTTCGCAATTCATGCCCATTACGATTTTAGCCGATGTTCTTCTATTTGTTGAATAACATATTTTGTAACTTTCATTTTTCTTATTATATTATTTTTAACTTTATTCCTCAAATCCTTGTTGAACGTCTTAGGTAATCAATTTCTGTATCTAGCAATTTATTTTTATATTTCTGTTTGATTGTCCATGCTTCAGTTTCATAGAGTAAAATACGTTTCGCTAGTGTGTTGTATGTTGTTAACAATTTTTTTATTCCGTGATATTTCTGATCCAAAGGATTGAATTAAATAAACTGATAACCCAGCCAAGTGAAATTTATCAATCAATATAAGATAAGCCTGTTTACAAATAACTCACATCTCACCATGTGATTAGTACGGTGCAAAGTCGCCATTGTTTACATCACATGATAAATATAAATATTTTCACTGTCCTGCCGGGAATCTAACCTATGGCCACTGAACTTTTAGCTAGTCATGCTACCCCTTGAGCCATAAAACATGGACACGCCAGGATTTCGAGTCGGGACTCGGGCATAGAGTATTTCCTTTATAGTCGATATATAATGGTGTGCTTTCTTTTTAAGTACCTTAGCTGTTAAAGAAGAACTCACTTGCTTTTACAGAATCCCCCATCTTTTTCAAGCCACAAAAGTTTACTATACACATACCGAGTGTTAGAATTTGCTAGCTGTGTTGTGTCAGGGGAAGGCTTACATAAACCACGAGCCCCTCCCTGTACACAACCAAAACAAGGAATGTTGCAAATATTTTGTGAGTGTAAACAGTAGCCGCGGTGAGTGTTGGGTTAGTCTCAGGTTTCGTTGTCCTTGTATGCGATCGCTTTCTGTGGTGGACACGTTGCGCAGGTGATGGCTGAAACCACCCGCACATGCATGCTCGGCTTTTAGCTTCCCTCCTTAGGACCTAGATTGCTTACTTATATATAAGTATTATTTATGAATGACTCAAACTATGATAAGATCAACATTCTTATTGTTAGGCCTACTATCATACTCATCGCAATCATTCTTAACTCTTCATCGTCTTCCTCTTCTTCAGATCAGTGATTTTTTTATAATTATCATCTTCATTACTATAATATCCTTGATCGTATTCATCCCTTTCAAACTTAGCTAGTGCTTCATGATCTTCCTCTTCTTCAGATTATTTGTCTTCTTTATAATTATCGTAATATTCGTCACTATTATCTCCATCATCATTCTCATCCTCATCCTCATTCTTAACTCTTCATCATGATCTTCCTCTTCTTCAGATTAATGATCTTCTTCATGATTATCATAATCTTCATCACTATGAACTCCACAATACTCATCACTGCCATCCTTAACTCCTCATCATGATCTTCCTCTTCTTCAGATTAGTGATCTTCATGATTATCATAATCTTCATCACTATAAACTCCATAATACTCACCACTGTCATCCTTAACTCTTCATCATGATCTTTCTCTTCTTTAGATTAGTGATTTTCTTCATGATTATCATAATCTTCATGACTCTGATCTCCATAATACTCACCACTGCCATCCTTAATTCTTCATCATGATCTTCCTCTTTTTCAGATTAATGATCTTCGTGATTATCACAATCTTCATCACTATAAACTCCATAATACTCACCACTGTCATCCTTAGCTCTTCATCATGATCTTCCTCTTCTTCAGATTAGTGATCTTCTTCATGGTTATCATAATCTTCATCACTATGAACTCCATAATACTCACCACTGTCATCCTTAACTCTTCATCATGATCTTCCTCTTCTTTAGATTAGTGATCTTCTTCATGATTATCATAATCTTCATCACTGTGATCTCCATAATACTCATCACTGTCGTCCTTAACTCTTCATCATGATCTTCCTCTTCTTTAGATTAGTGATTTTCTTCATGATTATCATAATCTTCATGACTCTGATCTCCATAATACTCACCACTGTCATCCTTAACTCTTCATCATGATCTTCCTCTTCTTTAGATTAGTGATTTTCTTCATGATTATCATAATCTTCATCACTATGATCTCCATAATACTCATCACTGTCATCCTTAACTCTTCATCATGATCTTCCTCTTCTTCAGATTAGTGATCTTCTTCATGGTTATCATAATCTTCATCACTATGAACTCCATAATACTCACCACTGTCATCCTTAACTCTTCATCATGATCTTCCTCTTCTTTAGATTAGTGATTTTCTTCATGATTATCATAATCTTCATGACTCTGATCTCCATAATACTCACCACTGTCATCCTTAGCTCTTCATCATGATCTTCCACTTCTTCAGATTAGTGATCTTCTTCATGGTTATCATAATCTTCATCACTATGAACTCCATAATACTCACCACTGTTATCCTTAACTCTTCATCATGATCTTCCTCTTCTTTAGTTTAGTGATCTTCTTCATGATTATCATAATCTTCATCACTATGAACTCCATAATACTCACCACTGTCATCCTTAACTCTTCATCATGATCTTCCTCTTCTTTAGATTAGTGATCTTCTTCATGGTTATCATAATCTTCATCACTATGAACTCCATAATACTCACCACTGTCATCCTTAACTCTTCATCATGATCTTCCTCTTCTTTAGATTAGTGATTTTCTTCATGATTATCATAATCTTCATGACTCTGATCTCCATAATACTCACCACTGTCATCCTTAGCTCTTCATCATGATCTTCCTCTTCTTCAGATTACTGATCTTCTTCATGGTTATCATAATCTTCATCACTATGAACTCCATAATACTCACCACTGTCATCCTTAACTCTTCATCATGATCTTCCTCTTCTTTA
Source organism: Periplaneta americana (assembly GCF_040183065.1). Classification (NCBI taxonomy): domain Eukaryota; kingdom Metazoa; phylum Arthropoda; class Insecta; order Blattodea; family Blattidae; genus Periplaneta; species Periplaneta americana. The sequence continues at coordinate 152,240,363 of NC_091127.1, read as the reverse complement.
GATTAGTGATCTTCTTCATGATTATCATAATCTTCATCACTGTGATCTCCATAATACTCATCACTGTCATCCTTAACTCTTCATCATATTCCCCTTCTTTAGGTTAGTGATCTTCTTTATAATTATTGTAATCTTCATTACTATCATCTTCTTCATCATACTCATCACTGTCATCCTTAACTCTTCATCTTCGTCTTCCTCTTCTCCAGATGAGTATTCTTCTTTATAATTATCCTAATCTTCATCACTAGTCCATCATCTTCTTCATCATACTCATCCTCATCTTTACCTCTTCATCATGATCTTCTTCTTCTTCTTCAGATTAGTGAACTTTGTAATTATTGTAACCTTCATCACATCATCTGCTTCATCATACTCATCACTGTCATCCTTAACTCTTCATCATGATCTTCCTCTTCTTCAGTTTATTGATCTTTTCTATAATTATTGTAACCTTCATCAGTATCATCTCCTTCATCATACTCATCACTGTCATCCTTAACTCGTCATCAAGATCTTCCTCTTCTTCAGATTATTGATCTTTTTTATAATTATTATAATCTTCATTACTATCATCTTCTTCATCATACTCATCACTGTCATCCTTAACTCTTCATCATGATCTTCCTCTTCTTCAGTTTATTGATCTTTTCTATAATTATTGTAACCTTCATCAGTATCATCTCCTTCATCATACTCATCACTGTCATCCTTAACTCGTCATCAAGATCTTCCTCTTCTTCAGATTATTGATCTTTTTTATAATTATTATAATCTTCATTACTATCATCTTCTTCATCATACTCATCACTGTCATCCTTAACTCTTCATCCTGATCTTTCTCTTCTTCAGATTATTGATATTCTTTATAATTATCGTAATTTTGTTGTTTAGTCAACTGTCCGAAGACAGGTGTGAACCTCACAAGTGATACCAACAAGGCACCACTCATGAAACCAAGAGATAACGGGATAGGATGGCTAGTTTCTTTCCCCCTCCATTGCATACATCGCCGACAAGCTACATATTACATTAATCAGACTTAAGAAATTAATGTGTTGGGTCCTATAAATAAATACAATTTTTCATATTATTATGTAGTAAACCTACCCAGAAATATAGGATTAAAATGTAAGCTTTATTTGTTTTAGTAGTGATCTGTGGCTCAGAAATTTATGCTCTCACTAACAGAAAGCTATAACGGAAATGAAATTATTTCTATCAATTGGATAATTAATTTGGCCTAGTTTTTATTTTATCTTCAAAGAAAAAAAATATATATATTTTTTCATATTACGAACATTATTCTACTTATACAAGATTATAAGCCTGTTTTAGAATGGCATGAGCGAGCACCTATTAAGAATGAAGCCATATAGAATGAAATTTTAAATGTACAATGAATTACAAAACGAGAGAGAAAGGAAAATTTTACAGGACGAAAAATGCTGATAAAAGCAGACTTAGCTAAACTAATCTAAGTTATCTAAACATTGTAAACCCGAAACAGGCCAGTTAGTCTTAGAGGTGCAGTTTGCGAAGATGATTATGTATGGAACCTTAGGGACTTGCAAAATAAAAACAACCGAAATAAAGAAACGACGCCAGACTATTTCAAAGGAAAAAAAAAACGAATTCACACGAATTCGATCGGTTCTGCTCCGATGCCTTCGTAAAATAAATAAAATTTCGCTCAGATGGAAAAATCACTTGGCCCGCCTGGACGGGAGGAACAAAGCCACACGCTTTCAGCTGCTTGTTAAAAAGCGGTGGTAATGCGGACCTCAGATACATTAGTGTCGGCTCGATGGGCGATGTGAAGTTCTACACATTTAAACAATCCGTTACACACAAACAAACTCTCGAAGCTCACAGCTACAAGATGGCGGGCCGCGCACAGCGGGGTCCACCGGAGGCATCGTCCTGGAATTCACGCTCCGGTGGCCGCATTCAGCCACGACCCGAGTAATGAAGTGCTTATTCAAACATCTTGAATCGTAATCAAACAAGTGTGAGCATTCTGAATAGATATTGTAGCACACTGCCCGAGGGGAGCAGTTCCGAGGTGCAATTGCAGCCCTCCGTGAACACTGCATCTTCATCATTCACTTTGTGCTTAAATTATCCGCTGATTTACTTTGTTCCTAGTCTAGAATAATATAAGGATTCAGCATCTCACCACTATTGTGCAATATAGGGTCCTTAGTCCCTCGTCGTAGCTGCGTGGTCAAGCGTCATGCCTTAGACTAGCGATATGGGATGAGCGCAAGTTCGAATCTTCATTCGAGTAAGGCGAATGGCCTGACGATTATACGGAGACGGTGTTGCTGCCAATACCGAAGGAAAATAATGCCAAAAAATGTAAGGAGTTCAGGACTATTAGCCTCATATCGCATTCGGCGAAGACTCTCCTGCGAATACTGAATCGACGTTTATATTCTAAGATGGAAGGACAGTTGGAAGAAGAGTAGTTTGGGTTCAGCAAAGGAAAAGGTACAAGGGATACAATTGGACTACTACGAACAATCGGCAACAGTTACCTCGAGAAGAATAAAGAAGTGTATTTAGTATTTATGGATCTAGAAAAGGCGTTTGACAGAGCGGGTTGGAACAAACTGATGAATATCCTGAAGAAAATAAGTGTGGATTGGAAAGACAAGAGACTGTTCAGTAACCTTTACATGAAGTCAGGATAGGAGAAAAAATGTCTGAAGAAATTAGGGAGAGAAGTACGACAAGGATGCCCTTTATCATCTACCCTGTTCGACATCTACTTGGAGAATTTGGTGAAGAACTGTTTTCAGATGGGTAAAAGTAGGAGGAAGAAGAATAAAGAGCATAAGATTTGCTGGTGATATGGCGTTGTTAGCAGAAGAGGAGACCATACTAAGGGATATGATACTGGAGCTAAATGACAGCTGTGAACATTATGGGATGAAGATAAATTCAAACAAGACGAAGACCATGGTTGTCACAAGAAAAATGAAGAAGGTAAACTTGCAAGTGCTAAATGAGACAGTAGAGCAAGTGAACAGCTTCAAATAATTGGAATATACATGAGCTGCAGCCAGGAAGTCAAAGAAAGCTTTTAATAGAAAAACGAGCATATTCTGTAAAAAGAACTAAGGAAGAGACTAGTGAAGTGCTTTGTGTGGAGTGTGGCATTGTATGGGGGCAGAAACATGGACATTACAACGAAATGAGGAGAAACGAATAGAAGCATTTAAAATGTGGATGTGAAGAAGAATGGAACATGTGAAGTGGACAGACAGAATAAGAAATAAAGTTTGTTGGAAAGGGTGGGTGAAGAAAGAATGATGCTGAAACTGATCAGAAAGAGAAAAAAAGAATTGATTGGGTCACTGGCTGAGAAGAAAATGCCTACTGAAGGATGCACTGGAAGGAATGGTGAACGGGAGAAGAGTTAGGGGCAGAAGAAGATATGAGATGATAGACGACATTAAGATATGTGGATCATAAGCGGAGACTAAGAGGAAGGTAGGAAATAGGAAAGACTGGAGAATGCTGGGTTTGCAGTGAAAGACCTTCCCATGGACAGAACACTTAGGCCTATGTATGTAGGCTATTTTAAACCCGGAGTTGATGATGTAGGGGGTTTTTGGAGTGCGTTAGTGGAATTGAGGGAAATCCTCACAGTCTTGGCTTCGTCCATTACAAATTTTATGTTCTGTGGTGCCATGGTCGTTTGTGCGACAGCTTTATGCGCTAGCTGTGAGCCACCAAGGAAACGTATCTAAACAATATTAAGAAGCAGAAGATATGGCTTGAAAAAATAGGTAAGGTAGTAACTGTCTCCCATTGGAGGTAGCCCATAGTGATGGGCGAAGTTGTTCTTTTCCCGGAACAGTTCCGACTGTTCCGGTTCCGAAAAAATACTATGTTCCAAATAACAGTTCCGAAATAACAGTCACCAGTGGTGATGAGTCGGAGTCGTTGAGTCGTTCAAACGAACGGTACAGTACCCTCCCTCTTCACCATGCTGCTCACACTGGAGCACTCATAGGCATGACATAGTACACATTCTTATCTATAGATGGCACTGCAATGCACATTCGAATCGATTTTGGAAAATTGCTGTGCATGCGGACAGAACTCAAAAGCTTAATGTTAGTAATTACACAGCTGTTGACTACAAGGAAGAATACAACACTTTGTTTTCGTACATAAAGTTATAAAGACATGGTAGCCAACTAAAAAAAATAATATAACATTTAAAACATATGGTATGTAATTTCTGTTCTCTCTATTACATAATAAAAAAACAAATAATTAATTTTTATTTTTACTTTTCTTAATGCACAGTTATAATAATAATAATAATAATAATAATAATAATAATAATAATAATAATAATAATAATAATAATAATATATATATATATGTATTAAAATTTCATAAATAAAAAATATATATATTGGCAGTACTGAAACCTGGAAACCCCGCAGTGGGTTAGTAAAATGTTGGAATCGCATCTTTACCAAAGTGTAATTTAAACTTCGCATTAAACCTCGCTCTCCAAATCAGTACTTATATGGGTAGTTTCCAACAAATAATGCTACAACATTTTTGTCGTTCTTTGATAACAGAGAAGATAGCACAAAAACTTGTGCTTGTCAGACTTAACCTCAACAAACGACATACAGACATTGTAACTAAACCACTCATTACCATTTACTACTTTAACCTTTGTATAAAATCAGCTGATCAATGAATTAATAATAGTATGCGTAATTTATGACTTTGTAGAATGTTTATAAAACAGAATTAGTCAACTAATGGTGAAATAAACCATAAAGCGGGAATGAATATTACAGATTATTAAATACTTACTATAACATTACAGATGATTGACCAGTCTTACAAATGTTGATATTAAAGTTCGCGCCACCGCAAGGATTTCAATTTCCATGCGCCCCCCTCCAACCACGTGAGAGTTTCAAGTACCAACTTCATCCAACGAAGTTCCAAGTATAACATAAAGAACAACGAGAACAGTGTAACTGCAGCTGTCGTTGGTTCATCGGAACAAGCTCCGACGTTCCGACTGTTATCTCGGAGTCGGAACATACCTTGTGCAACGCGGTACTGCGAGCCCGCAACAGCTGGGCAAGTGAGCAGCTCGGAGTCGGAACACTGTTATTTCGGAACAGGAGGTTCCGACCTACTGTTCATTTTTGCAACAGTTCCGAGACCGGAACAGTTCCAAAATAACTGTTGTGTTATTTTTTACCCATCTCTAGTAGCCCAGAAGGACTCAGTATACTCTCCTACATGAATTTTGCAATATTAAATGTTTATATAAATTTTGTAGAAATAAAATTAAAATAAACATATATGAATACAAATAGGTGACAGAAATATTGCTTCTTAATTTGAAAACTGTGGTGCCATTGATTGCTTTACAATAAGCATTAGAAATGTATTGTTTTCACATATGTAAGTAGAGTCCAGGCTTTAACTGCAATGCGCCGCATTGTATTATCACCCTTCTGTCTGTCAGGCATGAAATGAAGTCTGCCGTCCCCTCCTTCCTTGTTCACACGGCTACTTCTTTGTAGCGGGCTCTGATTTTAAATTGTATGGAGGACTTCATTGAACTGTGAAAACGAAGGTACTGCAGCATTCCATTAACATAGTTTATAATATTATCCTGTATTTTCTCAGTGTTTCTCAAACTGTGAAACATGATAGACCTACCCTGTTCTGTTACGTCGTCTTTTGAGGAAAAAATAATAGACTCTACCAGTATAATTTATTTATTTATTTCGAATATTAATGTGCAAAACAACAGCACAAAGCCAATTACAGTTTAGCACAAAATAAAAGCCAAAAAATAAACAGAACAAATGATTATGAGAATGAATGACAGAAAATGGCAGCTAGATGAAATACAGTCAACATAGTGGTCAACATCAACCATTCACCAAATGCAACAAACGAATTGCCAATATCTAACAAATAATAAAAGATATTAAATAACAAGTAAGGATAATATATCATGCTTAAGTAAAATCAAATCAGATCTTGCAAATTAGCACTTTTAATACACCTGGCTATTGGAGAAAGGAATTTAAATAATTTAGTAAAGAAAATTCTTTGACCACGAAAACCTTTCACGGGAATTCTAAGGTAGATGTTATGTATAAAAGAATCACAATCAATGACACCGTTAATAGCATTATTAAAGAAAGTGTAATCAATATCCTGACGTCTCGAATACAGACTGGTACAGTTAAAATATTTACTAGATAGTTCATAATTTAAAGAAGAGGAGTTGGGTATAAATCTGAACGCACAAAGAGAAATGAATTTTCTTTGGATATTTTCTAGTTTAGCTGAATCAGTAGAAGTAATAGAGTTCCACGAAACAGATGCATATTCTAATTTAGACCTTACTAAAGCATGATATAATGTTAAGTAGTGTATCAGGAGAGGAAAAGGAATAAGTAATAGACCTAATGAGACCAAGCATTCTTAATAATAATAATAATAATAATAATAATAATAATAATAATAATAATAATAATAATAATTTATTTCATTCACAATTTTCTACCAAAGGGCAGGCCTTTCACTGAAAACTCAGCATTCACCAATGTTTCCTATTTAGTGCCTTCCTCTTAGTTTCCGCAAATGATCCATGTATCTTAATTTCGTCTAACATCTGATATCTTCTTCTGCCTTGAACTTTTCTCTCCTTCACCATTCCTTCCAGTGCGTCCTTCAGCAGCTTCTTCTCAGCCAGTAATCTAACCAATTCCTTTCCCTCTTCCTGCTCAGTTTCAGCGTCATTCTTTTTTCATCCATTCTTTCTAACATAGCTTCATTTCTTATTCTGGCTGTCCATTTCACATGCTCCATTCTTCTCCATAGCCCCACTTGAAATGCTTCAATTCGCTTCTCTTCACTTCGTTGTAATGTCCATGTTTCTGCGCCATTCAATGTCACACTCCAAACAAAGCACTTCACTAGTTTCTTCCTTAGGTCTACTTCTTTTTCCAGATGTCCGCAGAAAATGCTCCTTTTTTATTAAAAGTTTCCTTTGTATAATAATAATAATAATAATAATAATAATAATAATAACAACGATAAATAATAATAATAATAATAATAATAATAATAATACTTAATACTTATTTACAAATAGCTTTTAGAGAACCCGGAGGTTCATCGCCGTCCTCACATTAGCCCGCCATCGGTCCCTATCCTCAGCAAGATTAAGGCCGTTCCTAGCATGATATCCCACTTCCCTCAAATCCATTTTCATAGTATGCTCCCATCTACCACTTGAAATGTGGATATGGAGAAGAATGGAGGGTGTGAAGTGGACAGTCAGAATAAGAAATGAAGCTGTGTTGGAAAGAGTGGGTGAAGAAAAATGATGCTGAAACTGATCAGGAAGAGGAAAAGGAATTGGTTTGGTCACTGGCTGAGAAGAAACTGCCTACTGAAGGACGCACTGGAAAGAATGGTGAACGGGAGAAAAGTTCGGGGCAGAAGAAGATATCAGATGATAGACGACATTAAGATATATTAATTATATGAGGAGACAAAGAGGAAGGCAGAAAATATGGAAGATTGGAGAATGCTGGGTTTGCCGTGAAAGACCTGTCTTTGGGCAGAACACTGAATGAACGAATGAATGAATGAATGAATGAATTAATTAATTAATGAAATGAAATATAGTACGTCTCGGCCTCCGCAAAGGTCTTTTAACCTCAGGTCTCCCAACTAACACTCTATCGCGTTTCTGGATTTCCCTATACGTGCTATATGTAATAATAATAATAATAATAATAATAATAATAATAATAATAATAATAATAATAATAATAATATAACGTAAAAAATTAAGATAAGGAAAGACCTTTGAAAGATAATTAAATCTCCAATCCTTGGTAACAACGAACTCTTTTTTTTCGCTGGGTGTATAAATGGGTCTCCTACCATCTGAAGAACAGAGAAACATTATTTATTTATTTAATAAGTAATTTGTTCTAAAATTCACATCGCATAGACATGAAGTATGCCAACTCGAGTGCTAGATCAAATACACCTAGGATACATTTTCTATTGTAAAATGTTCTATCTAGTAACACCGTGTAACACAAAATGTAGCAAACCACAATGAATGAATGAATGAATGATGGATGAATGAAGTGCATTTATTGATACAGAATTATACAAACTCATGTACACAAGATCCTTCGCACGAGCCTGTACGGCCATTCGTGCTATAACTATGCACAGATTGAATCTTCAAAGAAACCAAAAAAATACTACTAATAATAAAATAGTAAAACAAAAATAATTGTTATTATTACTACCGTTATCATTATCACAATTACAACTAATCTAACTTCATACCAAATTTCATAAAAATAATAAAAATAAAATAAATGTGAGATATGAAATAAAAAACACAGTGAAACATATACATAAACAATTCAATTCAATTCTTTATTAAAATTACAATAAATAATCCAAATAATAAATATAAAGGTAAGACATAAAAAGAATATACAAACGCAATAAAAACAAATAGAAAAAATAGATAAATACAAAAAACATTATCCCTTAATTACCTTATTCGCTGTGTTAATATTACTCATTAGCAAACCAACAACACAGTAGCGCACCGCGTATCAGGGGATGTAGCTACGTTCTGATTGGTTCAGAAGACTATCGCACAGCGTTCAATTTCTTTTTTTTCATGGGAAGTGTTGCCAATGCAAATAACAACTAGTGTCAAGTACAAAGTTAGATCAGGAATAGGAATATTTGCTGTAATTTTATTTTCAATTGACACTCACTGAATAGACTAGATTGGTTACAATTTAATTACTGACCAAAATGCCAGTCTCTGTTAACTACCCGCGCACGGCGATCAGTTTCAGGAATGTACCTGGGAAAAACTCTCTTTTTAAATCTAATGGTAAAATACTGTATCATATCTTTATTTTTCACAAGAAGAGTCTTGGGTTTTCCTCCGTGAATTGGGACATAACAGCTCCAAGATTTCAGAATTGTTTACAGGTGCCATCATCAGGAAGGATCGTCCGCTCTGTTGAGTCCGTTGTGCCTGGCTAATCCAGTTGTTTGCAGATATTAAATCTCAAGGCATGGTGGGAAACCCAAAACTCTCCTTTCGAACACAATGACCGTGAAAGCTTAAAATTTCGTATATCCAGTCTTATGTCAGTTTATTTTTAAAATGTGTTGAAACTACATGGGAAGTAATAAGTTATCTAGGCCTAAACTGATTTAGTGAAAGTTAATGAAGTCTGTATTTTTTTGTAGCCTAAGATATGGTTTGACGTTAACTTCAGAGAGCCTTTCTGTCACTTGTGTTACTATAATTAAATGCATTTTTTTATTCGTTACTTATTTTTAAATCGGTTATTTATCAACACTGTACCAATTCTGCGGTTATTTAACGTTTATATGACGTTGGTGATAACGGTATGAGGTCAAGGTTTGCCATGGGATTTCCTGATCTTTGCTTTGCAGTTAGGAAAAACGTTGAGATAAGTCTAATCATATAATCTGCTCCAGCACGAACCCACGTCCGAGTGCAGCTTCGGAGAACGAATTCAGTTCGTTACACCTAAAATACACCGGTGGCAATATTTGTTATGATAGTGATTCAATTACGCATTGTGGTTGCTACTAAAGGAGGTTTTGTACAAGTGGTTTAAATATAGTTAAAACTTTAACATGTAAGTCTAAATATCAGGTTCAGAACACGAGTTCTCTAATTAAAATTAAATTGAGTTATTCTAGGAAAAAATAAAACAATTTGCTATGAAATGAATTACATACTAGATATTTTATATAAGCTAAATTTGACTTCTGGATAACTTTTCTGAACAGAAAAATAGATCAATTTCGTTACCCAGTGAACTGAAGTTGCTTATCTGCTATAATACAATGAGAAATAAAATCAACAATAATTAGTTAATTACTGTTAAATACATGAAATTGCTGCGAAGACAATGGATGCTTTTTCCTAGTAATCTAAAGGTTGAGTCGGATCCCGGCCACTTAGTCACTCGTAATGAGTGCACTTCTGCACATGATGTGTTGAACATTGTGCTACTGTCATATATCTGTGACACAGTACGTGAGGGTTGGCCACTATAGAGAAATTAAGAGGTGGAACTTAAACTGAGAGGATTCAATCCGGCATCGGAACTGGAGTCAGGTGTTACTTAGTGGATAAAGCGTCAGCACGTTGAGCTGAAAACCCGGGTTCGAGTCCCGGTGCCGGAGAGAATTTTTCTCTGCTCCACCCATCCTTCAGGATATTTCAATAGTTTTATTGCATAATTGCATGTATTTTTAAAGTGTTTAGTGCATAAAGTTCCGTGGTCTAGTCATCACTTCACATCTGAGAAATTTAATAATAGGGATGTCTTATGCGAAGTTTTACCATTAGATGGCAGGAGCGTTCCATGTGGCACAACATGTTGTAGGGCTATGTTATGTCATATGCTACAGTTGATTACGTTCTCCCGCTTGTTGGTTTTCTGTGCGTGTCAAAATTATATTTATAATTATTTTGTATAACCTAGTATAATTTAATATAATTCAATATTTTCTTACCTCATAATTTAATTTAATTTCACTTACCGTAAATAATAACGTAAACTTTTATAATACTGAGCGATTCCCCTTAAGAGATGGATGGGGAAATCTGCAGTATGCAGAATATAGATACGAGTAAATTGAATGTTCATGAATCTAAACGAAGACTTAGAGAACGAGGTGCACGAATAAAATTAATAAATAAAAATAGGAACTTTGTCGAAGGTGAATATTACCTCTTTAATCATTAGTATTGTAAGTACCATACGCCAAAAACAGGATATGCAGCCACCAATGTTTTTTTTTATAGGGAAGGGATTATCGAGATTGAATTCCTCGTATATTTTTCTCTAGTTGCAGAAAGATCAAATGCAATGTTTGATAAGTTGATGTAATATGATCGCAGTAGTATCACGATTATTCGTGCGTTTTGTAGGTTAAGGACATGCAGTTTTGAATACTATGGAGGATGGTTTTGAAAATTTGAAGTGAAAACACGGTTTTAATAATTAGTCTACAGCACATTAAAAAAATTATTCACGAAATGGATTTCACTATGGATCGTCCTGGAAAATAAACATCCCAGTTAATCGAGAGTTTACTGTAGGCGTAAAATGCTGGCGTAAACTTCGGAGACTCCTAGAAGTACTGAATATAATCTGAACTAACATAGCTTGCTGTCGAGGTTGCATATGCTTCTATTATTTTTCCTTTTCTCTCTTCCAAAATGAAACTGTAGTCAGCAGTTCTTTACTTGAAGTAGTTATTTTTGTTTAATAGCTAGCACTTTCGAGGCACAATTTAATTAGTTAAAATTTTTTAAGCTTTAAAGCATGTATTCAGAATATTTTGGGACCTGAATGAAGACGAAAGGTTTTCCCTGGTTTTCACAAACAGGAATACAGTAGAACCTCGATTATATCCATCCCCTGATTAACCGATCATCGGATTATCCGACTGTCTTTCTGCTCCCCCCCCCCCAATTAATAACGAAAACCCAGCAAAACTTCGATGTGCGTGTGAGGTTACAAGTGTGAGTTACAATGACGACAGTGAAGGGAAAGAAAATGAGTCGCTTGGAATCAAACTCTACTTAATCTAAAAATTTGATTTTTCATAAAAAAAAAACTATTTCAATTAGATTCCAAACGGGAATTTTATTACTGGAGTTAAGGCAGATAAATTCCAGTTTGACTCCAAAGGAGCACTTTATCACATTGGCTGCAAAATTCTCCACTGAAACATAACTTAATCCCATATTTCATAATTTGGAGAAAGTGCAGTTTGATTCTAGGAGACTCCTACAGTGCCTTAATTGCGTGTTTCACTACAAACTGTACTTGAGTCAGCGTAGACCCTCATAACATGAGCTTTTCGGAGCAAGAAGATGACACTTCATTTCTGGACATTGTTTACTTCAGAGAAGTAGAAGGGAGATAAAATATTGCTGGTAGTAAAGTCCAGATAAAAGTGATAGACTTCTTTAAAGGAACATAAAAGTAATGTTAGAACAAGCAGAACGGATTATCCGTCTTTTTCGATTAACCGTTTCTCCCTTCCCCTTCATTGTGACAGATAATCGAGGTTCTACTGTACAACAAAAATTTGGCATTTTGAGTTGTTTTTAAGAGTATTTAATGTACTAATACACTACGTAAATCCTCAATGTTTATACTACTAGGTTCAAAAAGTTCCCGGAATTTTACTACCATTTTTCGTATTAATATATAACAAGGGATATTATACATTTGTTTTGTTGGTAACATTCATGATGTCATTTCTTTAAAGTTTGTTGATAATGGCAATTATTGGTTTTGAGTTGTAGGCAATTGTTTATCATAGTGTTTTGTTTGTTCGTCGCATTTTGTAATTATGTCCACAGAGCAAAGTACAAACATCAAGTTCTGTGTTTTGCTGGGGACATGATCAGTATGGCTGATGAAGATGGTGATTTCTTAAACAAAATGAAACTGGTGCTACTTGTACGACCCAGTCCCTAAACGACAGTCATCTGAGTGGAAATCGAAAACATCTCCTCGGAAGCAAAAATTTCCTAGGGACACTTCCAAAGGCAAAGTTATTTTAAATGTTATGTTTTATTTAACGACGCTCGCAACTGCAGAGGTTATATCAGCGTCGCCGGATGTGCCGGAATTTTGTCCCGCAGGAGTTCTTTCACATGCCAGTAAATCTACTGACATGAGCCTGTCGCATTTAAGCACACTTAAAGCAAAGTTATGTTGGAAGTTTTCTTCGACTCTCAGGGTCTCATGCACCATGAGTTCATTCCAGAAGGTCGTACTGTAACGAAAGAATTGTACGTAGAAACCCTCCGTCGCCTCTGGGACGCAGTGAGAAGGAAACGTCCAGAAAAGTGGGTAGAAAAAAACTGGTTCCTTATGCATGTGACAATGCACCTGCTCATCGCGCAATTATTGTAAAGAATTTTCTTGCCAGGCACAACATAACTGCTTTGGATCATCCACCATACTCTCCTGATCTCTCACCACCTGATTACTTTCTGTTTCCCCGTCTGAAAAGTCATCTGAAAGGACGGAGATTCAATGCTGAAGAGGTTATCGCAAACGCGACGAGAGCACTAAGACGGGTTTCACAAAATGGCTTCCAGGCCTGCTTCCAGGAACTCTACACGCGTTGGCAAAAGTGTGTAGTTGCGGAAGGCAACTATTTTGAAGGGAATTCTGTAGAATAGTGTTTAAGGTACGTTGTTTCTATGATGCTAACAAATTCCGGGAACTTTTTGAACCTAGTATGTATATCGGAAAAACCGGAAAACAATTGCACACGCAAAGCGCATCCCTCAAAGTACACGTGCGCTATCTGTTGGTGCTAGATCAGGATATGCCTGTTCGAACTCAAGTCTTTCACAGAGAAAAGCAAAATCAGATCGAAGCGAGTTTTAGTGGATGAACAGACTGGCATTGCTCGACCTGTCGATAAGTCGCAGAGCATTTGTCACCTGTGAACCTCACAATCCCTCTAGTGCTGTCAACAAGGCCTGCTCGAGTATTCAGCTGGCTGTAATCTCATTCCGTCAAAAATGGAGAAAAATGTCACGAGTGCTTCACAAAAAAATGAAAAGGACCCTCAACAGAGGACTTTCCACTAGAGCGCTCCGCAGGGATCCAAACATGCATCAACAAGGTGGGGCCCCACAAAGGGGATTACACGACCAGCATTCACTCTAATGAGGCGCGCGCCCCCCATTCAGACTCAGTAGTCATTGATTTCTGCATCACACACCCAACACCTCCACGAGGAGTCCAGCCGTATTCTACGAGTTCGCTAGTTGCGCTATCTGGCTGCGGGCATTTCTGTCTGAAGAGGAACCTTTCCGAATGAAAATCTTACTTTATCAACAGAAGGCCTAATCTAACTAGAGATTTTGATTTATCTAAAGAAAATCAAATCTTGAGTGGGATTTAATTGGCTATTACATGATTAGAAGAAAGTATACAAAGATTAGGAGAAATAAAGTACTCTGATACGATAAAATATTAATTGACTTACTGAAATTCTATTTCACTAACTACTAAGATTTGAAATCATCCGTCCTCAAGTGAGGTTGATCACTGGGATCCGGAATTAACAAACATATAATGTAAAGGGAAATGAAACGAGCAAAATAATGATTCGATTTGTACATTGAAACAAAAATTTACGTGTTAACATATAGATGGTAGTGTAGAATTTGAAGAGAGGCCTTCAGAATTTCCATTACAATCTTCTGAACCTCATAAAAGGGAATTTTAAAGGATTTAAGTATATTACATGTAAATTTTGGTAAACAACCCCTCGCTCCAAATAGCAAGCCTGTAACATCCCAGTTGTAAAACAAAATGCCATATTTTTCACTGAGGTATGGAAGACAAGGTACATATTTAGCTCGCTTGTCATCATTTATCTGCAGTGCTTGACTTGTGTCTCTTTCAAAGCAAATCGTAGGGTCTAAGACCATCGTTTTCTGGGTTCTTCTATTGATGGCAATTATATCGACTCTTCTATGAGAATCATCTTCGGACACGCAATGAATCTCCTCATGTACTTCCCATCCTCTGTTTCTTAGCATGTTGGCAATTGCTGTACGGGCACAATGGTGTCTGTTGTTACGCAGTAGCTCTCCTTTCTTGCAGAACCCCAGTACGTGGCCAAGTGTTTCAGTCTCGCTGCAGCCGCGATGGCGATAACGGGTAGTACTGAAGGTTCTGCCAGGGACAGATCTCACTGCGGTGACGTTGCAAGACATCTTGATGGCATTGATGTATTCCGAGGACGAAAGACACTTTTTAGAGGAGCTTCAACAAAACGTTTGAACGGAGCTGCCATTTTCAGTTGACTGTCTATGCTGTAAACAAATGACGATCGCAGGCATGTTTTATAGTACCGTAAAGAATTTGCAGTTTGAAATGTTGGCAAACAAAAAAACAAATGCTAGGAAGATGATAAAAACAGGAGAAAATATATTGTAAAGATTAGAAGAAATGAAGTAGACTAGACTACTCTAATAAAATAAAATAGATATTAATTGACTTACTAAAATTCTATTTCACTAATGTTACCTTCACCAAAATGTTTGAACGGAACCGCCATTTTCAGTCGAGTATCTATGCGGGGTACAAATTACAATCGTAAAGCATGTTTTATAGTACCGTAAAGAATTCGCAGTTTGAAATGTTGACAAAAAAAGAAACAAATGCTAGGGTTATGATAAAAACAAACAAATGCTAGGGAAGCGATAAAATTAAACAAATGCTAGGAAAGCGATAAAATTGTGCTACAAGCAGCCATGATTGATTGAAAGACGTCCTTTCGTACCGTTTATTGGTTAAAAGTAGTATGACGTAATAAAAGTGTAGTACCGGTAGTCATAATAATTATAATTATGAAGTCAAGGTTTACCTTTATACCCCTTATGGAGACTCAAAATGTAAAACTTGTTTAGAGTTACTTCTGTCTTTCAGCACTTATTTCATTGGATATAGAAATATTTCCTTGCTTATTTTGTATCCTCGTACATCGACGAAACGAAAGTTAGGTCCTGGCTGAGAAAAAAACTGCCTACTGAAGGATGCACTGGAAGGAATGGTGAACGGGAGAAGAGTTCGGGGCAGAAGAAGAGATGATGGACGATATTAAGATATATGGATCATATGCGGAGAATAAAAGGAAGACAGAAAATAGGAGAGATTGGAGAATGCTGGTTTTGCAGAGGGCAGAAAACTATGAATGAATGAGTATTAGGCCTATATGGAACGTTATGTTCCCTTGTCTTCAAATTACAACGTACAAAGAACAAATGAAAATAAAACTGATTAAATATTCTCAATTGAAAAAAAGTTTTGTAAAATTACCGAAGAAGATCTATTTGTGCGAGTTATCAATTTCAGATGTTTGAAACCAAGTAAGCCAATTTGTAACAGCATTAATCTTATTCCTTTCATTCATTTATTCATTCATTCATTCATTCATTCATTTCTATGTCGTGTTTTACCTTCTTCTTTGATACAAACTTACATTTCATTACAGTGTACGCACGGTCGTATTTAGGGGTCCTTACGCCCCTGGACAAAAAGTGACCCCTAACTGAGTAAGAGATACACAGGATTGTTTTAATTTTGACTTCTTGCACTTGCCTAAAATATTGACCCAATAGTTTATTAGTAAAAATGTCTACATTTTACTCGCTCAATTCTGGACTAAATTGCCTTGTAGATAATAAACCTGAAAACAAAGATTCATACGATTCTTGCAATTGCGTGCAACATTTATGTTTTTGGTAGAATGTTATTTTGATACATACTTAGATCTTTAAGGAATTTTCTCTTATTTACAAGGATTGTGAATATCATCGAGAGTAAAATAATTTTAATACAATTTATGTGTTGTATTCATTCATTATTCATTCATAGTGTTCTGCCCAAGGGCAGGTCTTTCATTGCAAACCCAACTTTCTCCAATCCATCCTATTTTCTGTCTTCCTCTGAGTCTCTGCATATGATCCATATATCTTAATGTCATCTATCATCTGATACCTTCTTCTGTCCCGAACTCTTCTCCCGTTCACCATTCCTCCAGTGCATCCTTCAGTAGGCAATTTATTCTCAGCCAGTGATCCAGCCAATTCCTTTTTTCCTATGTTGTATTATTAATTGTTATTTTTCCTTTATTTCTTTATAGAATATTTACCGTATATTTGTACAAGTTCTTACTGTGTTTGATCTGAATGAACTGTTGCTAAGGAAGTGACCAGAATAACGTGAAATAACTCATTGCCGTTGCTAAGCAACTGATGTCAGATGTTGAAATTTTCGTAACATTTTAATGATTTGACAATCGAGCTTAAACGTCTCACTTTAACGATAGTCTAGATAAAATCTCTGCTTAAAAACATAGCAAAGGTCTATTTCATGTGCAACCGGAATTAAATGTCCGGTATCCGTGATCATCAAACGTGTCAAAGTCTGTTCTTTGGATTACCACAATGCATTCCTTTTATATTTTATGTTCATAATACTTTCCTTTTACTTTATGCAACGAAGATGTAAAAATGAAGTGTAATAGGCCTATAGGCTTAAGCAGTAACCCATGCGTACTCATCAGTGTTGATTATAAAGGTCTACAATTTCATTATGCTTTTTACAGATTCCGAGAATGTGTAGGTCTACTGTTTGACTTCAACTTCTTTGTTCTCTGCTCGTTTATGACGTCAGTTATCATCGACAAGACCACCAAGAGTGGGGATGACTGTCGAAGTATGAAACGAAGCACGAAAAATACGTCACTATACACATTGTGATGAATTTTCAGAATTTAAATTCCCTCGAATATACTATCTATTATGTCTCAATAGAGGTCCGCCGAGTTAGCTCTGTGATAGCTCGTCTGCCTCCAGAGTAACCGGCCCGGATTCGATTCCCGGCGAGGTCAGAGATTTTCATGTAAAATTTCTACCCCGGGACTAGGAGAGATGACAGTGCATAACTTCTAATCAATAAACTGTGCACTAATATGCCTAGGTTAAATCACAAATCTCTCCGCAGTCCATAGGCTATGAAGAGGAGGCAAATGTTACTGTTCCTATAGTAAAGGCAGAAGAAATAGGCGGGTTTTTGGTCTTGTACGGAAACAACTCACTCCACACCTTCTCTAGCGATTTATGACCTGAACAAAGAGACCTTGCTGTCACTGCGTTCGAATGCTGGTTGTTGACAAATGCTCGTCTGTGATATTACTGTGTTATAGATTGCTTGCAAATACTGTATATATCATAATAAACAGTATTTTAAATACTAATCACTCAAATAAACAGTAATTTTAAATACTTATCATCCAAGTAATCGCTATCATGTTTCAGTCGAGCCCTGATATCAGAAGTCATACTAAAGGCGTTATTTATCAAGTTTACTGTTTCTTGAAATAACTTAAATATTGTGAGAACATTAAAAGTATCCTATCATCAACACAGACAGCCACTGCCAAAGCGTGTGGTGTTTCTCTGCGATCGATTAAGAGAATTTGTGTAGAACGATTTTTTTATTCATGCTTATAGTCTTATTTTTTCTGTTAAGCTAACCCATTCTTCAAGTGTGCTTCTAATATGCAAGTATTTTTTTATTACGAAACTCGTTCATGTTATAATAACATGTACATTCTCTACACATAGTAAAAATATTGTAATTTTTTTAATTTTAATTTTTAATTTTCTGATGATTCACAAAGTTGATAACTCTATAAACATTAATAGATTTAGTATTTGATATTTTAATACAATATCTTGAAAACACATAAAAACAAAATATTTGTGTGGAATGATAAATATTTGATTTCTCTTATTAGGTTTACATTACATTATAATAATTATTGCATTTGTGAAATGGCTAACTTACGAAATATTATAAATGATACCATAATCTAAAGTGAAGGGTACACGGGAATAACGATCAAGGTCCATTTTAGAAAGTTTCGAGAAAAACGAATTTAAAGTTTAAGCACTTAATACTTTGTTATGTGTGTATTTAATAGAAATTGACGTAGTGGAATGTCAAGAACGATGATTTCTTATTACTAGCTAGACCACATGATAGTACTTCCTTTCCACTATAAGATAGCATTATTAACTCAATTTCGATTTTTGTTGGACCTTGATCGTTTTTCCCGTGTACCCTTCAAGTCTGATTAGTGTACCCGTAATATGTTACTATTCAGGGACGTATGCAGTGGAGGGGGAAAGAGAACTGGCCACCATAACCCATTATCTCCTGGCTTAGTTACCTCATTAGTTATGCCTTATTTTTTTCATTTATGAGTTTCAGACCTGTGTTCGGACAGTTGACTAAACAAGACAACAATATTCAGTAAATCAGGTATTTGTAATTGCTACAAATGACGTTATTATTTTATTTGTTCTTTTAAGTTTTCCTATAGCGCAAAACTCGTGAATGGAGGTGTAAGTTATTTGGGACAGGACCATACACCAAGCAGGTTCTGAGGGGTATAGAAGTCGGGGTAGTGAATGAGGGGTTTGCCATACCCGCCTATTTCTTCTGCCCCTAATATAGTGATTCGTCCGTTGGGAACGTTAACATTATTCGACAGGAGTGGGCTACGTGCCGGCACCGGGTTTCCCCTTCTCCCTTCCTCATCATCATCCTTCTCACCCATTCCTTACACTGCACTTACACGAACTCTTACACATACACTCACCCTAATACACGACATAACTTTTCACAGATACACATCATGTACAGCGTTGCCCGCCGAAGTGTTGTACAAATTGAAAATGGGTTATAGTCCCTCCATCTATCCGCAATATGTAAGTGAAGTGGGTAGGTATTAGACACACACACACGTCTCAATAGATTCTGTCTCTTTCACAGTATTTATTTTGTAACATTTTGTCCCACTGACTTTCACAATAATAGTACTTACCACTTATCCAATGCAGAAACGCACACTTCTCTATCAAGCAAAGGAAGTCCGAAGGACGCTGCATCATCATTTGCTTCATGATAGCAATACTGTTCTAACGGATAAAATTCCTTGCTAAAGTTGACGTGGGAAAAATACAAAGTATGCTACATCTTTTAAACTTCTTTATTTTCATCATCATCATCAATATTCACTGTTTACATAAATACGTCACCATCGACAGATTAATAAAGTGAAGTTTGGCTTTATACATGATATATACAGAAATCACAGTGGCAGTTTGAGTTTTGTGAGCAAACCCGTCGAAAAACGTAATATGGAATGCAATGTCATAGTAACAATACAGAAAAAACAAAAGA
This sequence comes from Periplaneta americana, assembly GCF_040183065.1. Classification (NCBI taxonomy): domain Eukaryota; kingdom Metazoa; phylum Arthropoda; class Insecta; order Blattodea; family Blattidae; genus Periplaneta; species Periplaneta americana. Next base: position 152,220,447 of record NC_091127.1, on the reverse strand, counting down.
CAAAACAAGTTATTACTCAGTGCTAAACAAGCTACTTCGTTTTCTATACTCATCCAGTCATTCTTATGATAAAGGATGTGATTTACAAAATATACACAACATTGTAACGCGTTTGTAATACAAGTTACGTCGTGGTGCAGTCTCTACAATTCTACATCCACGATCAAACTTGCATATTCCTCCAGGCTCACCGCTCTTTAAAATTCCCATAATGTGAACAAAATAATTATGATCCAGAAGGACTAGGCGACGAAGCCTGGCGAGTAATCAGGACTGGTAGAGGTTCTTAATTACGGAATATGGGGCCCTGGAACGGAGCTATAGCAACGAGTACCAGTAATAGTGGTGAAGGTGGTGGTGATGGTAGATGATAGTAGAACAAAACAATTCTAACATGTCTCAATTAATTTACTTTTTCGACATGCTACTAATAATTTTCAATTGCCATTATGCGTCTTCGTAGCTATAGGCTATTAAGGGGGGAGGTGATGGCTGGAATTTCTATTTTATACCATTTTTAAGATAGAGGCTTCAGATTTCGTACACTTCATATCCTTACTAACGGTATTCTTGTATATAAGTTTCATATTAACGATTTTTGAGTGATTCAAATGTAAAGAATGCCATATTTTCAAAATTTAAGTTTCATACATTACTTTCTTTATGACATCTCTGATATAGTCAGAAAAGAACTATGTATCCAGAATTTTGAAAACTTTACAAAAATATACAACTTAAAAATTTTAATTTTTAGTGTCCACTTTATGTTTATTTTTTTAATTCGAAAGTATTTAGTTTATAAAAAAATGCTAATGTGTTTCGTTAACCTTAGTATATAGAACGCGCAGGAAAAATGTCATGTTTCTAACGTCAAAATTTCAAGAGACTTTACACTTTGAATATGATGAAATGTGTTTAAAAATTAAAAGTTTGAGAAAACATCTTTTGAAGTTTGGCTTAGGATTCAAGTTCAGAGAGATACAGACGGCTGTCACACACTGGTTCGATCCCAGGAGGTAGACTTCTACGACACAGGGATATAAAAGTAGATTATACACGGCAATTTTACTTGAAACAAGTAAAGCAATAGGTTTGGAAGTAAATCCCAAAAAGATAAAGTATATGATTATGTCTCGTGACCAGAATATTGTACGAAATGAAAATATAAAAATTGGAAATTTATCCTTTCAAGAGGTGAAAAAATTTAAATATATTGGATCAACAGAAACAAATATAAATGACAATCGGGAGGAAATTAAAAGCACAATAAATATGAGAAATGCGTGTTATTATTGAGTTGAGAAGCTTTTGTCATCCAGTCTGCTCTCAAAAAAGCTGAAAGTTAGAATTTATAAAACAGTTATATTACCGTTGTTCTGTATGGTTGTGAAACTTGGACTCTCACTTTGAGAGAGGAACACAGGTTAAGGATGTTTGAGATTAAGTGTTTAGGAAAATATTTGTGTCTAAGAGGGATGAAGTTACAGGAGAAAGGAGAAAGTTACACAACGCAGAACTGCACGCATTGTACTCTTCACCTGACATTAATCAGGAACATTAAATCCAGACGTTTGAGATGGGCAGGGCATGTAGCACGTATGGGCGAATCCAGAAATGCATGCAGAGTGTTAGTTGGGAGGCCGGAGGAAAAAAGACTTTTGGGGAGGCTGAGACGTAGGTGGGAGGATACTATTAAAATGGATTTGAGAGAGGTGGGATATGATGATAGAGGCTGGATTAATCTTGCTTAGGATAGGGGTCGATGGCGGGCTTATGTGAGGACGGCAATGAACCTTCGAGTTCCTTAAAAGCCATAAATAAGTAAGTAAGTAAGTATGTGAGTGAGTGAGTAAGTAAGTGAGTGAGTGAGTGAGTGAGTAAGTAAGTAAGTAAGTAAGTAAGTCTCTCAGAAGAGTTTTACTTGTTTATTTTCCACTGTATATGTGGACATCATCTATTACAACTGCCTTACTGATGTGAAGATTCCACCCGTGACTGTTCTTACTTTTGCACTGCAATGATCTACCTCGAAGCGAGGTTCTTTGTCTAGAGCACCTGGTAGGAAAAAGCCCAGCCCTTTAGTTCCTTGAGTGCTTACTCATTTGTTCAAGGGAGACGATCGAGAACGAAACGGATATGACTGTGCGGTAACATAACTCGTCCCACGTAGATCTCCTTCATGTTCCACCCTACGAGTTTCAGAACTTATATCATTCAACAGTGAACCTCACAGTGTACGTTTCAATATTTTTCTTTTGTTATAATTTTAAATGTATTTTACAATGAGAACACAAGCCATTCTTCTGTTTATTCAGAAACAAACGGGACAGGTATGGCATATTAAAAAGGGACTTATTTACAAACAATGAATTATATTTTGAAATAAATGTTATAAGTTAAAAAATAACGTCTGTTTTAGAGGAAGAGGTACAAATATCGAATATCATTTTATTTTTTGTTTTGTAACCTATGTTTTCAATACTGAACGTAAAGTATCGTCCTATTTATTGCTGAATGTCCCTGTTTATGGTACACCGGACTTAGAAATTCGTAAGATGTTATAAAATGTTAAAAAAAATCTCAAAATCTAACATATTTCCTTCATAAAAATGGAAGTACAAATATGGAATACTATTAACAAGTTAGGCCCATTCACAATGAAAATTAAACATAATCGTAACATAAACACAGAAGTTTGCGCCCAGACTAAATGGGATCATTCACAATGATTCACATAAGCATGAACATAAACATTACCGTAAGACGTTAACATGAAAGTTTACAAACTCCAAACTTTCATGCTTATGCTTACGTGATTTGCAAACAGAACACAATCGTGGAGCGCTGAAGTATACGACAGAATATGAGGAAATGGAGTCGTTGTTATGTTTCAATGGTTACCAAGTATGTTTGCTGTTATGTTTATGTTCCCATCGTGAATGATGGTATGGCTTCTTGATTTTACTGTAACGTTAAGTTAACTCTTGCGTTATGTTTAATTTTCATTGTGAATGAGCCTTTACAATATTAACAATATTGCAAAGTCAAAATGATCTCTTCTAAGGAAAGCACAGAACAAGCATTCAGCGTCTTCATTAGAAGGTGTTTTCCCAACAGTAATGCCACAGTCTGGTATATACAGTCACGAAGCTTGAGTTGTGAGGGTGCTAGGAACAGTAGTCTGTACCGGTACTATTTTGCATTGTCTGTAATGAGGCGATAGTAGCGATCCTAGTGGTTAGCAACTATCTATGGATGCATAATACTACGTATTGAGCTTCGTGACTATATACTAGACTGTGGTAATACTGAATCCAAATGAATCGTCCCTCACGTTTTTTCTCGAACTTGTTTTATGGCTTCTTGAATTGCCTTTTCATTCCACTGTTTTCTAAGTTTGTTCGAAGGTGATGTTTTCCCTCCTCCTACAAGTGCCAACACTAGTAACGAAATAGAGAACCAGGGTATGAAAATGGAATGCTAATAATATTAATATTTCATATTTGCGACACATTGATATAGGCCATAACCTCAAGACATATCACAATTTAAAAACGAAATCAATTAAACATACATTGCTATAAACGTAGATTATTTCTCTTTAAGGATATATGCCATTCATATTTCTAATATTGAGGAATAACAATTTATATTCAAGAAAAGAACCTACCGCCAAAATTTTTACTTTCCTCGAAAACGCTGTAAATGATAAACGTTTCAACAGTTCAGCTTGTAACTACAAACTAATAGGCTATATTCCCGCGAAAGAGAGTATCAGTGCGTAGTTTTTTGGAAGGCTTCAGCTAGAATACAACACGTCTCAGGTCGTATATCACATTATTTCATATTTGTACCTCCATTTCACATTTGTAGCACTTCCTCTAATGAAAAGACATGTTGTTTATTTAGAAGAAAACGGGACAAGTATGGCATATTAAAAAGAGGCTTATTTACAAACAATGAATCCTATTTTGAATTGAAATGTATAAGATAAAAATAACGTTTGTTGTATTTAATTTTCAATTATAATGTTTAAATTCAAGACTAATATCGAATGATGCCTTCAAAAATACTTTTAATAAATATGTCGCAACTGTCAAAAATTATTCCCTACTCACAAACTACTACGTCACTGTAACTATGGCAACAAAGAAGAATTACAGCAAATACATAAAATATAATAGGCCTATTGTATCGTTAAATACATATATTACAAACGAAAATATACCTTCACTATTGTTTTGAGACATCTTTGACATTTGCGCATATTATAATAGGCCTATTATAAAATATTCGTAGCCTACTGATTTTCCACACCTGAACTTTCTTCAAGGGCCCGTAATCAGGTGTCACTATAATGAATTACAGTTGCAGTAATTACGTCATATAATAATTGATAATGCAGAGAAAATAAAATAATTACTGGCATGTATAAAGTGCCCTGAATGCAAAACACAATAAAAATGTCCAATTTTAAGTGTCCTTACTGAAGGCAAGTAATTGCTCAATTAAACAAATGCTCACGTAATAATGTATTTTGTGCGAGATCGTGCATATTTGCTTGGTTTCCGCACAAACCCAATCCGCGGAAAGTCTAAAATTCCACATTCAGTATTCCCAACCTAACATACATAACAATTTCCCTCTTCTTACCGCTTAAGTGACATATTGATTTTACTGCTTTAGACTTTTAACTTATTATTTTTAGAGACGTTCAATATAGTAATAATTATAAATTGGAAACTTACCACTGCAATTTCACCTAAATTGCACTGTTAATTATTGTTTTTAAATATTTGCAAAAATTAAGTAAACTCTACAACTCCACTAAAGTTACTGCATTCATGATGCAAGTAACATTAAGGAAGCCGTGAAAAAATCAACAAGATTCCAGACTCATCATAGACTGGGGGAAAAAAAAGACAGACGTAGGGGAGAGTCGGGTAGTATCGGACATCGGGTAGTATTGGACAGTGCGTTTCTTTCATCTACCACCATATGGTAGTACCTGAATGACATGGTTACGTTTCTCTATGCGACATTACAGAAACGTAACCACGTCAATCAGGTACTATCATCGTGTGGTAGATGAAAGAAACTCACTGTCCAATATTACCCGATGTCCGATACTACCCGACTCTCCCTTATATCACGGCCTGCTGGAGTATAGTAAACACAGGAAACATTTTAAAGCAACAATGTTGAAGATAGATATTTTTGTTTTGCAAATTTGCCGTCATTGAACAGAAACCAAGATGGAGATTTCATTGCAACAAATTAGAAATTCCTCTTTCAGGTATGTAATAAACGATCTTCGCACAAAATAATGTACGATACACGAGCGGTATGTTTTCTTTCAATTCTCGGAAATTAAAAAAGCTCAACTACGTTTCGCTTTTGAAACTTTTCCTCGAACATGAAAACTTCAACATACCGTTCTTGTAATGCATATTACTATTCTCTACATAACGATATAAGTTATGTGATGCAAATGGTTATCTTATGCTATGTAAAATTAGAAGTTTTCTACAGGAACTGCAATTAAAGACTGGACATAAAAAGGCTGTAAGTGCCAATACTTTTAAAAAATAGTTGCTTTCCAAAATAGAGTATGTCCCTGGCTCATTCCGCTAAGAAAAGAGGATGTCTCATTGCAATTGTATTTAGAAACTAGATTTTCCTATAAGTGTGCAAATTGTTTGGGCCTACTATTACATTACTAATTTCTCTTCGGCACTTACAGACTTTTTATGCCCAGTCTTCAATTATTGGAAGAAATCACACTCACATTATACTCATATAGCAAATATATTTTCTCAGCTGACTAGCTTATAACTTTTTTCTGCTAAGGATTCCCTAGACAAATTTGTCCCGTCTTCCCCTCTTTTTTATGAAGTGAAGTAACATATTATGAGATTGTGTCTAAGCGTTAACAGACTAGTGATTACATATTACAATAATTAGGAAATAAATCATACATCGAGATTCTGAAGTGAAATATTGTACAAAACAGTGATTGTATTTTGTTAAAAATACCAGCAGTTATTACAATTCTAAGAACAAAGTTAATCAAATAAGCTCTTAACACTGAGCTATAGGCCTAAAAATACAACGGGCATTCAGTAAAACAAAGTAGCGTAGCTTGGTTGAATAGTTTTAAGGAAGTTTCTCAATAATATCACGAAATAGATGAACATAGAAAGCAAACTTTAAAACTGTCTTGAGTAATATAACATTTTGAAATCGAGCTTTAGTCTACTATAAATCGAAAAAAGAGAGCAAATTTTACTGTAAAACAGATAACACAATACACTCTTGCCACTTATATACACGATATTTATATACAATATGATTTATGTACAAATGAGATCGTAATACTGACTATGAAAATAAATTAAAACGTGACAATTGATGTCTGCCTCCGCTCACCATAGAATTGCTGCTTAGTAATAGATTAGTCGATTAGTCTTCAGTTATTCGTTTTAGTGTTTGTTGTTTGGACTTATTAGTGACATAGGGCAGAGGATATAACATTTACTGACACACGATCGTCATATTGTTCTATTACATTGCAGCGAAATATTTCTCAAACATTTTGCAAGTAAGAACTACTTAAAAGGATTTTAAAATTTCTGCGGACCACCATAGGGCTATTATGTGGGGAGTTGCACCATTTTAATACTATTTTACAAATCAGTTCTAAAAAACTGTGACAAAAATAATGACAATGAGTCATCTGTTTTAATAAAAGCTGCCAGTTGCAAAAATAGACTGTATTCATGATTAATATTTGAGGAGAAAAATTCGCTCCGGCGCCGGGAATCGAACCCGAGTCCTTGGTTTTACGTACCAAGCGCTCTGACCACTGAGCTACGCCGAATTCAATCCACAGCGCCGGATCGAACCGTCCTCCTTCAATGTTTCCCTTTGTGGCCTGACTCCAAGTTAGGCATATATGTTGACGTATATGTCTAGTGTCAACTGCCATTATACTAGGAGCGCACTCAGTTGAGTAACTTATTCGGCCGGGATTCCGCAGTTATGATGCACTGCTAGCTATGAGAATATTTATGGATTTATTAATTTGTCCTACAGAATAATCTCTGTAATGTTGACGATTCTTCTCAAATATTAATCGTCAACATTACAGAAATTATTTTGTAGGACAAATTAATAAATACATAAAAAAATGTATCCATGAAGTTTTTTTATATTAGCGTGTGGTAGAATTTATCAGAATTTGTAATAAATAACATTAAACATTTTCGCATTTTAACATAGAATCATATAGAATAAACAGTGATATCATCTTTTCTTTTCTAGTGTTCTTATTGAAAGTAAATTTTCCAACCATTAAAAAGCTATTAAGTCGTGAAGTAGAATAAAATTGTAATTTACTACTTGTCGGAAAGTTTACAGCTATCTGGTAATACTGCATTTCCAAGTCCTTAACATTGAATATATTAAAATAATTCCTATAAATAGCAACATTTTGCATCCTGTTACAGATGAATTTTATTTATTTTTCGTTATAAAAATGATCGTTTTTCGCATTGTTTTATTACTGAACTACTTGTTATAATTAATGTCATCATTTAGTCTATTTTCGATATTCGGTAATGCATTCGAGTGCAGCGAAGTTAATGTTAATGTTATGTTTTATTTAACGACGCTCGCAACTGCAGAGGTTATATCAGCGTCGCCAGCGAAGTTAACACTGAAAATGATGTCAGGTAGTTCTGCAGCATAAGTGTACTGGTTCACTTCTAATCAAAATAGAACACTAAATTATTATTGTTTTTCCATTCACTTTAAGTTTTACTGTACTTTTTCAATGACTTTCAAGTTTTTCTACGCGAATACTGGTACCAAAATGTAACATGAAATCATTAATGGATTCTTTTACGGATTTTAGAACTCTATTCACGCTTCCCAGTAGCAGCGATCTTAATAGAATTTCTATATTTTCAGGAAGGCTGTCCTAAATATATTATACTAATGCCTTACTCAAATTTACACATCTCTCGTACATGTTTTTGTCAGTATCCTCCAGAATGAAAGACTGGTATAAACGCATTTTTTCGTTACCCTCTAGTCCTATTCGGAAAGTAAAGTCGGATCAATATCATTATTAATATTGCTTTGTAGAGAGTAGTTGCTTACTGAGAGATTTTACAGTTCCGCTGAACAATTTGAAAAGAGGATAGCGAACTCTCTGACAAGTTTGTTGAATATGCATTGTCTGACTCGAATTAAAATTTGTTGCTGTTTTCTGCATTCCTTCAAAATTGTCTCAATGTGACAAGCATATTACAAGAACACATACGCATATTAAATTTATTTCTTACGATTTATTCATTTCATAATAATTCTTGTTTTGTTTTTACATGCACGTCATTAATACTGCATATTACATTGTACCTAATCTTTGGGATATTCTTAGCTCAAGTTACATTTGAACTAAACGATTTTTATATTTGAAAAATATTGTCAGGATCATGCTTCTCGAGTTCAAAAGTTCTGCCTTAAAATACATTCCCAGTGGTGTTCCGCGGAATATAGTTTGAGAAAAACTGCATTTGCCTATACTGTGTAAAAATTTGATTAACAAATAACTTATTCAAGTTGGTCGAAGAAGGAGAAGATTCTTTTGTTGTCTAAGAAAAAGTTAAAGAACATATATTTATATTTTTAAACTTAAAGTGAATCTGAAACTTTATTCATGATAGGCCTAAACTTAGCATATGCATTGCAATAAAACTGCAATAATTAGTTTACTTCTATACCTGAAGTTAAATAATACAAAGCTTAAATAAAAATTGAAGTGCAATAAGTTAAACTTATGTATATTTCATGTCCTAACTAGCATTAATTTCAAAAAGCTAAATGAATCAGTAATATAGGCTCTAACTTATATACAAAACACTGCTTATTAAATAATTTGAGATGAAATCTTTAGAATGATGCAGACACACTTACTCAAGCCACATCCGAACAGTTTAGCATTTGGAAACATATTTAAACGTTGAAATGAGTAGTTATAAAAGGAACTAGGTACGAACAGGAGACAAAGGTTTAATTTGTTTGTTTCCAAGGTGAATAGGCCTACTTGGACAAGCAGGACTTCTCAAATGAGTGATTGAATTAAAATCTATCAGTCGATAAAATTATGTAGGCCTACTTTCAGTCATCAAGATTGTCGAACATTGTAGAATATATTTCGGAGATCTAAAGGTGTTAGAGAAGAAAATAGTGTGACGGTTCCTGAAGTTGAGCGCCATTGTGTGTTTTGTCAGTTTATTCCGCACAGCATAAAAAACGAAGAAAACAGTGTCACGGTTCCTGAAGTTGAGCGCCATTGTGTGTTTTGTCAGTTTATTCTGCGTAACATAAAAAGTGAAGAAAATAGTGTCACGGTTCCTGAAGTTGAGCGCCATTGTGTGTTTTGTCAGTTTATTCTGCGTAACATAAAAAGTGAAGAAAATAGTGTCACGGTTCCTGAAGTTGAGGCCATTGTGTGTTTTGTCAGTTTATTCTGCGTATCATAAAAAGCGAAGAAAATAGTGTCACGGTTCCTGAAGTTGAGCGCCATTGTGTGTTTTGTCAGTTTATTCTGCGTAACATAAAAAGTGAAGAAAATAGTGTCACGGTTCCTGAAGTTGAGCGCCATTGTGTGTTTTGTCAGTTTATTCTCCGTAACATAAAAAGCGAAGAAAATAGCGTCACGTTCCTGAAGTTGAGCGCCATTGTGTGTTTTGTCAGTTTATTCTGCGTAACATAAAAAGCGAAGAAAATAGTGTCACGGTTCCTGAAGTTGAGCGCCATTGTGTTTTGTCAGTTTATTCTGCGTAACATAAAAAGTGAAGAAAATAGTGTCACGGTTCCTGAAGTTGAGCGCCATTGTGTGTTTTGTCAGTTTATTCTGCGTAACATAAAAAGTGAAGAAAATAGTGTCACGGTTCCTGAAGTTGAGCGCCATTGTGTGTTTTGTCAGTTTATTCTGCGTAACATAAAAAGCGAAGAAAATAGTGTCACGGTTCCTGAAGTTGAGCGCCATTGTGTGTTTTGTCAGTCTATTCTGCGTAACATAAAAAGTGAAGAAAATAGTGTCACGGTTCCTGAAGTTGAGCGCCATTGTGTGTTTTGTCAGTTTATTCTGCGTAACATAAAAAGCGAAGAAAATAGTGTCACGGTTCCTGAAGTTGAGTGCCATTGTGTTTTGTCAGTTTAATCTGCGTAACATAAAAAGTGAAGAAAATAGTGTCACGGTTCCTGAAGTTGAGCGCCATTGTGTGTTTTGTTAGTTTATTCTGCGTAACATAAAAAGCGAAGAAAATAGTGTCACGGTTCCTGAAGTTGAGCGCCATTGTGTTTTGTCAGTTTAATCTGCGTAACATAAAATGTGAAGAAAATAGTGTCACGGTTCCTGAAGTTGAGGCCATTGTGTGTTTTGTCAATTAATTCTGCGTAACATAAAAAGTAAAGAAAATAGTGTCACGGTTCCTGAAGTTGAGGCCATTGTGTGTTTTGTCAATTTATTCTGCGCAACATAAAAAGCGAAGAAAATAATGTGACGGTTCCTGATGTTGAGCGCCATTGTGTGTCTTGTCAATTTATTCTGCCCAACACGAAAAGCGAAGAAAATAGTGTGATGTTTTCTTAAGTTGAGAGACATAGTATTTTTTGTCAGTTTATTATGCGTAACTTATGAAGCGAAGAAAATAGTGTGACGATTCCTAAGTTGAGCGCCATTGAGTGTTTTTGATTTCGTATAAAAAATCATAAGCTTTGCTCGTAGAAACAACTACTGAATATGACTATATTCCGTCCCTTACTTTAAGAGAAATTGATGTAAGCTTACACATAGCCTATTGACATAACAGAAAGACACTTTTACTGTATCAGAAAAATTGAAAAAGTTTTTCCGCGAATATCTCAAAATAGATTTTTCAGAATCACAATATTTTCTTCAATTATCAAATGAAGATGTGGATATCGTCAATTAAAATCGTACAAAGAATAGATGGAATTTCGAATTCAATTACAAGGCTAGAATGGAGTAAGAATACAAGGAAATCCCTTCTGAAGATATGGAAATGACAAGAAATTAACAATGTGACAATAATAATTGCAAATATGAAAGCAAGAAGTAGGCCTCTTAGTTAAGTCTTAGTTTCTTAGTAAGCAATCTGGTAATAAGTTTTGCTTCGAAATGAATAATTGAACAAGATACGAATTTTCAACACATGCTTTTCGCAATATTTGATAAAATGGATAAATTAATTAATAATCCATTGCTTTTAAGGTTATTCAAGATTATAATTTTAAAAGAACACCGAATTTAACTTTTATATACAGTATTAGCTTCAATTACAATATAAAAAGATTTGTGACTTATTGGACTTAATTAGGCTTATTACTCGTACATTTCAAATTTTGTATTAAAAATAATACTACTAACATAACAATGAAATGTATAGAATATTGAGATGTGATATAATCATCCCTGTATTATGTGACGAAAAATTGATCAAATTCAAGTTATGTTGTCGTTATAATCATCATCATCTATTCATTGAGGCTCATATTTTCGTTTAAAATTAATATGAGGTTTTAGGCTTTATAATGTTTGGGTTGCGGGAAAAGTTATCGATATAGTCTATATTAAACATTTGCCATAAATCCAGATCCGTGGCAATTTTGGGGCAACAACCAGCAGCAATAATATATAAAAATGCTAGAGATAAGAAGAATATTCTATTTTCTGCGATGCCAGTCACAAGTTCAAAATGATTAAATGTAAACAAATATTAGAAATGTTATATAATCAAATTTTCTATGTAGACAGGGTATAAAAAGACCACTGCACAAAACTTTAAATGCAAAACACGTTTGCAGTCGAAATTGCAACATAGGCTAATTGAACGGAGTTACGCAATAATAGACCAACCGACAATTTAAAAAAATGAGATATTTGCACAAATCTATTGATGACAGGCTAATTTAACTCGGAAAAAATCAAGAATGTGATATCTGAATTTTGTTGCTATTTATAAGCAAAAATTCGTTTTTTGCATAAAATTCATTTATTTCTTTTGCTTTAAATATTAATTCAACTGTTGGTCTCTTATTAAAAATCGGTTAGCCCTTTTTGGTATTACTTGTGCTATTTTTTGTAATAGTATGAATATTATAATACTTCTTGCATAAAATGTTTTATAAAAAAACAGATTTATTTCAATGGTCAATATCTCGAAACAGGTTTTTGACGCTTGGTCTTTTATTGAGTAACTCCATCCAATTTAGACCCTTCGAAAGCAATTCTAGTTAATTATAATATCAATTTTTGTTTACCACCTGTGCTTATCTTAATATTTGGGTTTATATGAACGTTTTCGACACTCGGTGTGTGTCATCTTCAGATATGGGGCCTATGTCATTGTGTGTTGTGAAGCCCTAGCTTCGTAATTATGTTGTGGGTTGTTCACTTGTGTATGGCCTTTCATGATTTCTTAGTTTACTATAGGCAGTATGTGGTTGGTATTTGTGATTCTGTTAAGTTCTATCTTTTGAAAAACCCGTATAGGACAATAAAATTATGTTAAAAACATTATAACACCTAATTATAAACAAATAAAAAACATAGGCCCCATATCTGAAAACGTTCATATAAACCCAAATATTAAGATAAACACAGGTGGTAAACAAAAATTGATATTATAATACAGTGAGCTTATCGGCATCTCCAAAATGAAACTAATTCTAGTTAAGATAAACCATAGCAGATGTGAGAAATTCTTGAAACAATTAATAAGTAGCTACAGGTTTAATTGGTGATAATCAAGAACAATAAACGATCAGATAATTTAATTTTGGTCTGATCTGATTCTTCGGATTATAGGATTAGTTATTTATATTGGAAGTCATTTAAAAGATACGCGGTAAATTAATAATAAGTTATTTATATTCAAATCGCACGATTCAGTTGTTTGTTCAGTTAGCCTGTTTCTGAACTTGTTAGAAATTCACATCTAATATACATTTCGGTTTAGTCGAGTGATAAATAGGAAAATATGAAGCCACTTAAAATCAGAAATAAGGAAATAAATAAAAACAGAGGAAGGTAGAAAACGAAAGGAAGAGAGAAACAAAAGAAGAAACAAAATATAGTATTAGAAAACCATGAAGGGAGGAAATAATGCTTGTCCAACTTTTCTCAAAATTCCCGCTCAAGAGTGAAAATACCGAAATGTTCTAACATAAGTAGACTTAGGGCTAGTGAAACGACTTAAGCCTTTTGTTGCAGAACACGACAACACATGTCCACATGTATAATAATAAATAAATAAATTTAACTTCCCTTACGAAAAGGTTGCCAGATTTGACAAAGCTATTGCAACACGCCTAAAAGGTAAAATGATATGAAGAGTTCGCGGGAAAAACGATGAATGTCACAGTTTTGTTAAGGTTGATGTCATTATCTAATTCAATGGGTCACTACGAAATTTAATGTTGTTCTTATGAAAAATGGTAAAAGGGAGAATTATCACCACGAATACAGTACTCCTTTCCTATATTTTCTATAGAAACAGCACTACATCTTGCAGTTATAGACTCAATTAGATCATTATCTAATCCTTAACAGAAATGTGACATTCATCGTTTTTCCCGCGAACTCTTCATATACATTTGAAACGGTTAGGGAACAGAATATACAAAATGTCAGAAAAAATTACACCTAAGTAGCGTTTGTTCTCATTTACAGTTAAGAAAGGGGGGGAAAAATATCATCATATAGGTTAGAATGATTTGAATGTCATATACCGCGAGAAAAATAATAGTACGGATTTATTGGCATTGATATCTAAACCAATCAACAGCCATCGGTTAAGATAACTTTAAATTTCCATTATCACTCCCATACAAATGATTTCTCAATATCTGAATGGCTATTTCCTTCACAATGCTGTGTGTTAGCCCCAGGTTTTTACATTTGTTGGCAAAAAAGGATGGTATAGTACCTCGTGCTCCCACCATCAGACCTATTACATCAATGTGGGACAGGCTATATTTATCTTTATAGAACGGGATTGTTGGTTCATAGATCCGTTTCTTTTCACTGTCCACCTCATGCGGTTGATCTGCATGTGTCTCAAATCTGATGGTGGGATCGAGAATGTATGCCGAGTTGTTCTTAATGGCAATGATATCAATTCGCCGAACACACTTTAAAGAGTTTAACTTTAGTTTAGCATTATAATAATGAAGGTTATAATGCGCATGCGCACTGTTTCTGTTTATATAGGTAATATATTTTCTACAGTTTGTAGAAATGCAGTGTAAGAGTCAGGTATTAAACTTCATTAATCAAAGAATATTCATTCTGAGAAATACCATTAAGGACGTACAAAATGACGTGCTTTGCTATGGAAACATCCAGTTGTTTTAATAATAAAATTATAATATTTTATATCTAAACTTATTTAATTTTAATTAATGCCATTTTACAAATCATTTTGTGAGTCTTTAATTTTTGTCAAATTCTGGCCGCGGTGTTAGCATGCATTTAAGTTAAAAGTGTCGTGCATATGCTTGTACTTCCATAAATAGTTCCGATTTTATTCAATGACTATTATGACCATGTTTTATTATGAGTTGTTAATGAAACAATGTAATTAAATTATTAATAGTTTCGTGATCGAAATGTATTTTTTAAGGATGACGCCAGATCTCTACAAAACTGAAAACATACGTTAATACGTTTATGATACAGACCTACTATAGCCCATGATCTCACCATAGATATTTGCTTAATAAATACACTAACCATTTCTTAATAGGGCAGACTATATTTAGTCTGAAAAAATTTGGGGGAATTACCGATCCCTACCGCTGAACTCAAAATAAATTCTATCCATCCTGAAAGTTTTAGGTGGATATAAACTACGAGTATTGTAGTCTAAATCTAAGTCGTTTATGACAATTTTAACATAAAAACTCGTTTTAATTAGGTCTATATGTCATATGTAGACTATCAAC
Source organism: Periplaneta americana (assembly GCF_040183065.1). Classification (NCBI taxonomy): domain Eukaryota; kingdom Metazoa; phylum Arthropoda; class Insecta; order Blattodea; family Blattidae; genus Periplaneta; species Periplaneta americana. The sequence continues at coordinate 152,205,408 of NC_091127.1, read as the reverse complement.
TTAATAATGGCTGCTTTCTTCTCATAAGTATTTCTCTACAAATAGGTCTAAGTCTTACCCTACTATTATGCTACTTTCTTTTGCCTTTAAAGCTAGAAATTAAATTGTAGGCCTATACCCTTGGTAAAGTCTGGAACATACCTATTCATCGGCGCGTTTGAGGGCTTATGTGAGTGGATGATGATGATGATCATCATCATCATCGTCATCATCCTCATGTTCATACTAATAGACGCGAGGGCCTAATAATAATACTTACTTACTTACCTACTTACTTACTGGCTTTTAAGGAACCCGGAGGTTCATTGCCGCCCTCACATAAGCCCGCTATTGGTCCCTATCCTGAGCAAGATTAATCCAGTCTCTATCATCGTATCCCACCTCCCTCAAATCCATTTTAATATTATCTTCCCATCTACGTCTCGGCCTCCCTAAAGGTCTTTTTCCATCCGGCCTCCCAACTAACACTCTATATGACTTCTGGATTCGCCTATACGTGCTACATGCCCTGCCCATCTCAAACGTCCGGACTTAATGTTCCTAATTATGTCAGGTGAAGAATACAATGCATGCAGTTCTGTGTTGTGTAACTTTCTCCATTCTCCTGTAAACTTCATTCCTCTTAGTCCCAAATATTTTCCTGAGCACCTTATTCTCAAACACCCTTAACCTATGTTCCTCTCTTAAAGTGAGAGACCAAGTTTCACAACCATAATAATAATAATAATAATAATAATAATAATAATAATAATAATAATAATAATAATAATAATAATAATAATAATAATAATAATAATAATAATTTTACATTTATCAGTAGTAAATATTATTGTTAGTTTAGAGGCAAGAGAAAAAAAACCTTTGGGGAGGCCGAAACGTAGATGGAAGGATAATATTAAAGTGGATTTGAGGGAGGTGTTATATGATATTAGAGACTGGATTAATCTTGCTCAGGATAGGGACCGATGGAGGCTTATGTGAGGACGGTAATGAACCTCCTGGTTCTTTAAAAGCCATTTGTAAGTAAGTAAGGTTAAGAATATGTCATTGAGCAAGTCCAATGGTAGGGCTGATACCTCACTGCATCTAGACTTGCATGGTAGTCTCTCAGGTCTACCCATTCCAATTTTATACCGATTAACGATGAATGCTTTTATCTCAAATTCCTGAATCCAGAGAGAAGAAATAGGAAAAGGAAAACCACCAAGTCCATACCTGTGGAGTAACGGTTAGCGCGTCTGGCCGCGCAACCAGATGATCCGGGTTCGATTCCCGTTCGGGGCAAGTTACCTGGTTGAGGTTTTTTTCGGGGTTTTCCCTCAACCTAATATGAGCAAATGTTGGGTAACTAGCCTATCAGTGCTGGACCCCGGACTCATTTCATCGGCATTATCACCTTCATTCCATTCATACGTTAAATAACCTAAGGTCTTGATAAAGCGTCGTAAAATAACCTACTAAAAAACCCACCAAAAGATGGACAAACCAATTCGATTAATCCTGAAATCGGAACAGATGAATATGTCTAAACTTTATAGGTGACGATGATGATGATGATGATGATGATGATGACGATGATGATGATGGAAAGCATCACTGTATAAAATAATCTAATGTTCATTAACTCTATTCAGTCCCGCCCGCTGTTTCATCCTCCTCCCCAAGGAAATTAGCTTGGAGAGATGAGCTAACATAAACGGTCCCCTTAGTCTGTGCTGAACCTTCTCTTACAGCAGGGACGACAAATGTTGATTATTTTTGTAGTGATAAAACTAGAAACAGGACCGAATTAATTATATTTACACCACATATTCGATGTTTAAATCAAATCATAACAGAGCACAGACTGACTATAAGTTACAGAAAACAAAATCAATATCACACTGACTGAGGAATACGTAAGATGTATGAAATTATTACAGATGAATTTTCAGCCCCGAAGATGTCACAGAGAGGGATCGAGAAGTTACAGTATATAACGATAACTAGATATTACAGAGTTCCCGAATGTCAGCAGATGACCAACTGGAAATATCCCTCCTGGCACCGTCTATGCTAAGTTCTTATTGAGTTATAGACACTTACATATGTGTAGGCCTACCAGCAAGTTTCGCCAGTTGGAGACCCTTGGCTTACGTTAAGGCTCTCAAAATACATTGAAGTGATATGAAATTTGAAAAGAGAATGTGAAGTGCAGCGTGATGATGAAATTTAATTTGCGAAGTAAAGTGGGGAATACCCATAGTTTCCGTTCTTGTTCAAATGAAGTGTCATTCCAGTCATCAACGGATATCGGGACGATAAACCTACATTTTATTAAGACAATTATACTTTTACTAAGTATGTCATATTACTTTTGACTAATAAAACGGTACGAAAGGACGTTTTTCAACGAATCATGGCTGCTTATCGCACAATTTTATCGCTTCTCTAACATTTGTTTAATTTTGTCGCTTCCCTAGAATTTTTTTGTTTTTATCACTACCCTAGCATTTGTTTCTTTGTCTGCCAACATTTCAAACTGCAAATTCTTTACGGTACTATAAAACATGCTTTGCGATCGTAATTTGTTTCCCGCATAGATAGTCGACCGAAAATGGCGACTCCGTTCAAACATTTTGGTGAAGGTAACATTGGCGAAGTAGAATTTTAATAGGTCAATTAATGTCTATTTTACTGTATTAGAGTACATTATTTCTTCTAATATTTTTATACTTTTTCTGTTTTTATCATTTCCCTACTATTTGTTTAGGCCTATTTGTTTGGCAACATTTAAAACTGCAAATTTTTTACGGTACTATAAAACATGCTTTGCGATCGGCATTTGTTTACCGCATAGACAGTCAACTAAAAATGGCGGCTCCGTTCAAATGTTTCGTGAAGCTAACATTAGGGAAATAGAATTTCAGTAAGTCAGTTAATATTTCATTGTATTAGAGTACTTTATTTCTTCTAGTCTTTATATACTTTCTCCTAATCGTGTAATAGTCAATTAAATTCCATTCGAGTTTTGATTTTCTCTAGATAAGTTAAATCAAAACCTCTAGTGAGATTACTGTTGATAATAATTATCTTAATAAAATGTTGTATAGTAATATTAAAATTATTAGGCCTATTATTGTATTTATTTCTTACATATATTATTATATTTATTATTAAGTACTAGTCTATTATTGTTGTTCTTGTAAATAAAAAGGGCAGTCGTTATCACTGTATTCGACTATATTTTTGCCTAATATCAGTTAACAAATTATTATTAATCTTCAACATTTTTCCAAAACAGTTAAATTTGTTACGAAATTTAAAAGTAGCTGTTATTGACATTCAGTTTTAGTGATCTTTTGTTGTGATGATAATTGTCGCAGGTGTGTGCTTGTTAAATGGTCATTGATTGCGATGTGATCAGGGCGTACCCAAGGGCGGGACCTGTTGGTTGTTCTATAGTAGGCCTACATAATTCTACGATGGAAGAGTAATGGAACGGAGAAAAATTCTCTCCGGCGCCGGGATTTGAACCCGGGTTTTCAGCTTTACGTGCTGATGCTTTATCCACTAAGCCACACCGGATACAACCCCGACGCCGAACAGAATCGTCTCTGATTGAGTTCCAACTCTTGGGTTCCCTCTAGTGGCCGCCCTTTGCACTACGTCATAGATGTCTATGAACATCGGACCGAAGTCCACACATGTGCTCAGGTGCACTCGTTATGAGTGACTAGTTGGCCGGGATCCGACGGAATAAGCGCCGTCTTAAATCACTTCGTGATTTACGCATATCATATATTATTTCAGTGTACCGAAGTACCCAAGAGTTGGAACTCAATCAGAGACGATTCTGTTCGGCGTCGGGGTTGTATCCGGTGTGGCTTAGTGGATAAAGCATCAGCACGTAAAGCTGAAAACCCGGGTTCAAATCCCGGCGCCGGAGAGAATTTTTCTCCGTTCCATTACTCTTCCATCGTATGATGACGCAGAATATCTGCATGGAAATATCATATGTACTTCGGTACATTGAAATAATACATGATATGCGTAAATCACGAAGTGATTTAAGACGGCGCTTATTCCGTCGGATCCCGGCCAACTAGTCACTCATAACGAGTGCACCTGAGCACATGTGTGGACTTCGGTCCGATGTTCATAGACATCTATGACGTAGTGCAAAGGGCGGCCACTAGAGGGAACCCAAGAGTTGGAACTCAATCAGAGACGATTCTGTTCGGCGTCGGGGTTGTATCCGGTGTGGCTTAGTGGATAAAGCATCAGCACGTAAAGCTGAAAACCCGGGTTCAAATCCCGGCGCCGGAGAGAATTTTTCTCCGTTCCATTACTCTTCCATCGTATGATGACGCAGAATATCTGCATGGAAATATCATATGTACTTCGGTACATTGAAATAATACTACATAATTCTGTTAGAAAATTCTAAGAATCTGTAAATTTACGAGACATAAAGCTTAGGAAAAGGAGACGCATCTCGAGTCAGGAATCCCTAGAAAATTATAACTTTAACAGTTAGTAGGCCTATAGGTAGGTTAGAACTTGTTTAAATGAAATATTTAATTTATTTTGATTTTGGAGTAATAACTAATGACTGGTAAAATATCAAAATTTACATTCTAAACCATTCCTGCTAGCGGTATGGAAACAAGAGTTTGCACGATATATGGTACATGGAATACAATTAGACGTACCACCAAAAAATTTGATATTTCATAAATATCGGTAAAAATGTTCTTATTTCAACAAAATCTTCATTAGTTTATTTTATATTTTGCATGAGTTTATTTTTCCCATCCGTTAATACTTGCATATCTAAAACTACCAATCCACCCATCCCATTGGCGTTCCAGGATTTCAAAGGACCAATGAAATCACCAAATACCCCTTTAGAGTCACTGAACACGTAGCGTCAATGAATTCGAGAAGTCGAAACAAAATAAGTGATTTCTGTTTCACCTTTGTTCATTATTTCGAAGTCTTAGGCCTATACATGTGTAAATTAATGTTTTAAATGGGTTTGAACCATCAATTTTACTTTTTACTTAATTTCTCATTTTTTTGCAACTTAATGGTTTTTTCATCGTACAAAACAATATTAACTGACAGAAGGTGTAATCTTTTGCCAGAAAATAAAGTTAAGTTAGGCTACTTCTGTTGTATTGTATCTAACCAGTGTTCGAGCTAAGATTTTTTTCATCAGTGTAAAGAATTTAATTACCTAGATCTTGCATTCGGGTAAGAATTTGGTAATGATGAGAAATTGTTTAATTAATTTACTCAGATGTATTATATTTTATTTGGTAGCATATTGAAAATAGACAAAACTTTAATATCTAAAGACTTATTTTATCAATAATGTTGTGAACCTGCTCCAAATGGTTTAGAGATGAAGCAATTAAATATTTATTTCCATGTTTTCATATTTTGCCAAAATTATCTTCATAATGTGCTAGTCTGTAGTAATAACAGTTGGTAGTAATGATAAATGATTGTAGAAGAGGGAATAAAAACAAGCGTCCACTGTATAAACCACATAGGCCCTATAGACCCTATATACAAGGTGAATCACAAAGATTTACCGTCACTTACGGAGCTTATTTCCGAAGACATTCTGAGCAAAAAAATGTCATATAAACATTTGTCCTAATCTCAATATTTTTAGAATTACATTAATTTGAAGTTGTTTGTAAAATACCTTTTTCTTTAGTTTTAAGGGTAAAAGAATATTACAAATAGAGAATGAACTATTCATAAGTGTCATTTCTTTAATTAGCTATTATTCTGATGTTAAAAAATTGTTGTCAATTGCTTTGTACAGATTTTGTTTTTCAATTTTTAACTAAAAATTACATCAAAAAAGTTGTTACAAATCATGCGACTTTAGGAACTTGATTCTTTACAGTTTAATTACGCATCCTAATGTACAGTCTTGATAATTTACAAGAGTGGTATGATTTGTAACAGTTGTTGTGATAAATGCGTAAGAAAATCTAATTTTGTAGTTAAAAATCGAAAAAAAATCTGTTACCCTTTAAAACTCAAGATTATGGTATTTTACAAACAATTTTGAACTAGTGTAACTCTGAAAATATTGAGATTAGAACAAGAATTGTTTTTATAACATTTTTTTCTCAGAATGTCTTCGGAAATAAGATCCGTAAGGGACGGTAAATCCTCGTGAATCACCCTGTATAACTTATAAGCATAAGTTATATAGGCCTATAACACTTCATTATATCAACACAAAGTTGAAAATAATATCATACACATTACTCTGAACTGGAAAGGAATGTTCATAAATAGTTGACATCCCAAAATAAACATAAGATAAGAATTAATGTTAGATGCTATTATTGGACAAATAGAAATAAAAGAAGTGGAATGAATATTTTGAGAGAATAGACAGTCATTATCTTCTGAAAGCAGTCTTGAAGTAGGCCTATCAGACAATGAAGTTTGAGAAAGCCACGAAAGCGGAGGAATATTGAGCCGGAACAAGAAGTCTAGCCTAAGTAATAAAGATAACTTAAGTTAAGAGAAGATGTGCTATAGTAAAATGCGAATGTAGGAAATTACATTGTGAGAGCTGCAAAAGATACTATATCTGTAAGATTGAACATGACGCCCAATAGGCTACAGTCTTAGAAAAAAGTTTCGTCGCACAGATACTTTATAAGTCCCAGAAAGGATGCAGTGCGGAAATTAGTCTCTTGCCGGTAGCATATAAATTTTATGTGAAAATTATTACAAGAAGGCTGAATAATTATAATTATTGAAACTCTAATTTACTTAGACAAGAACAACATGGCTTCAGGAAGGGCCGATCGTGTAGGCTATGGAGTGTGTCTTCATTATGAGACAGGAAATTGAAAAAAGATATGAATTTAATCTTGAAACACAAAGCCTATATTATTTGTAGATTATGTAAAAGCGTTTGATAGAGCACAAAATTATGGGATACAATGAATAAAAGGGGCTATCCGAAACATATAATTCAAGTTACAGGCCTACAAGATATAGGATAAGTATACAAAAGTAGGCCTACGTATTTCATAGTTGACAATGGAATAAATAAGGCAAAATGTACTGAAAGTAATCAAGGAACAAGACAAGACTATACATTATCATAGATTTTATTTAATAGGCTATGTAGCCTACATTAACGATGTGATAACTGAATGGTAGAATTGTTTACATACAAATTTTAATTCAGTAATTACTCTAAATTTAAATAGACCTACACTCATATTTTCATTTGACTAGGTGATAGGCTACTTGCTAAATCTGAGAATGAACTACAAAGTGCCTCTCAGCTATTAACTATGTGATAGGCTATAACTTCAACTTCAATTTAGAAATCTCAACAAAAAAGTTTACGATTGTAGATTTAACTTCGGCGTAGCTCAGTGGTTAGAGCGCTTGGTACGTAGAACCAAGGACCCGGGTTCGATCTGGAGCGAATTTTTCTCCTCTAATAACAGATATATTCTGTAGAACCAAAAATTAATCTTTACGTAAATCATTGTCAACAAAAAAGACTAAGTAATGGAATTTGTTGGAAAATATTCTATAAGATAAAAAATAATGATAAGAGAAAAGATCAGCTTATAGAACGAGAAAGCGATATTAGGCCTACATATGAAAATGATGAAGATTTACAGAACAAATTAAACAGAGTTGATCAGATGTGCGGAACAATAAAACGGACTTTGACAAGAAAAGCACGAAAAGACACACAAATTAAGTTTTATAAGACTATGGCAGTGCCAATGCTGACATACGGGTCATAGATTTGGGCATTATATAGATCAGAAAAGAGAAAGGAGTCGACTGAAATGAGATATCTAAGAGTGATAGCTGGAAGTACACACGAAGGGATAAAGTTAGCAACCTCGCAATAAGAGAAGAATTAAAGATTTTATTTTACAAGAATTGATTAGTGACAGAAAGAAAAAATGAAGAGATCATATTTTACGAATGGATCCAGAAGGATTGACAAATCAATTGATTTTGTATAGGCCATTTGAATGGGTGGGCAACTCGTGCTCTCAAAATGTCAACACAACCTCAGTGCAGGTAGAACGGACTCTGTACTAGCTGTACTGTCTGTATGCGGTTCTTTCAAGACACACGTTCAATCGCGTCTGCAGTAAGTGGCGGCTCGTTTTAAGTGAAAAACAATATACTTCCCAGATCATTTCCCTTTAGTTACGAGTAAAAAGAGAATTTTTTTTTATTAAGAGAGGTAAAGCTTGTATTCTATTACACTTTCTTACGCATGACATTTTATGTAACAAATAAACAGTGAAGGTTTTAATAAAGAAATACTGTCTGCATCTGCTTTAGAACAGCTAAAGGTAAAAATGAGATAACAAGGTGAGACTGATATCAAATATCATTAGCACGTTGTGGGTGCGAGTTACAGAATTGCACGACTAGCTAAGAGCATTTATGGATAAATTTGAAATGTGGCAGTATCATGTAGAACATAGACAACTCCACTTTCTTTGACTATAAACTATCTTATCAAATATAAGACCCTACTTCAAGACCTACAGCAGAATTCACTGTTAAGTTTGGAGAAACAGTGACAATTGACAAGGAATCGAAATTTTTCTGAAATCCTTTTGGCTTACAGCCGATAGAAAATCCTGAAAATTTATAGCTTGAATTAATAAATCTACAGAACAGCACGCCACTCAGATTCCAGCAAAATCAGGAATCGAACTGTTCGTAATGTTGCCTAAGTCAGAATTTCCAAATATACTCTTTGCTTCCATATAGGCCTATAGCTACTAGCCTATATGTGCTTGAGGCAGAGTTTAATACAAGAAAGAAGTGTAAAAGCTCTTAAAGTAAAGAAAGAACTCAGGAATACGCTTATTTCATCTGCCACGACATGTAAAAAATACTTCCTTGAATTTGTGATTGTTTGCGAATACAGACTATTACCTTTCTGAGAATAGACGAATACTCTTTAATGTATAAAAACTTGTAAGTTCTGGCGTTCTACGTTTCAAATAAGACATATTATAAGAAATATTAACAAATAGTGTAATAATAAATAAGTGTTGCAGCTATATTTTTTGTATCTTGAAAAGGTTGTATTCAGTTTGTGTTTTAGTACTAAACTAATTTACAAAGCTAGAAAATAATTTTGTTATGTGTTCAGGTATAGTCTGTCTAAAATTACAACAATTATTGTACCATGCGTCATTCTGAAATTCAAATCAGGGAATAGATATCACGACCACCTGCATGAGCCGCCAGAGCGCACCGTGGCTTTTGCAGCGAAACTACAAACAACTTGTAACTGCTGCGGCTGGCTCCGTCTGCCTTTCTCAATTTCAAGGCTTTTTAGCACCTTGGGAGCACGAGTTGCCCATCCATGGCCATTTGGGAAGCATGATGTGGGGCGTTCTAGAAGAAGATGGAAGGATAATCTTGTGTGACCGGAAAGGATCTCTGGTTCACCTTGTTGTGGATGATGATGATGATGATGATGACAATGACGATGATGATGATGATGATGATGATGATGATAGTTGAAATTGTCTTCCCCCCATTTGTACAGGTCTTGTGTGACTAACCGGCTGCTTCCCCTCTGAAGTGACGGCATTGCGCTGTGCTGAGCAGGGGGTTCCTCGAGTTTTGGTTATTTAATGTCGGATCATGAACCTCATAAAAGCGAGGACGAAACGGGTCAAAGAACCCAACCATTGATAATAATAATTAAATGGAAATTATGACAATGTTGTTGATCATGCATACAGTAGGCCTACATGAAAATTTAACCCTTAAATACTGAGTGAAAAGTAAAATAAATAATTAAGCTTAAGTCTATACATCTGCAGTAGACATTGAAAAAGCTTCAAAAAATTTTGTTGTTTATCTTGTTTTATTACTCTAAGCTCTAATAATAGCCAGTGTTTTGTGGCAGGTCTATATATTTTCTCAATTATAGGCCTACATTTCATAAGCCAATAATAAGAAAATTATTATTGCATGTGAAGTTTTGTTAAATGAATTGTCCGCGACCATATTTAGGCTATATCTAAGTTGTTTTCTTAGAGCAGTAATTACAATCTAACATTATAAAGAATTGGGATGATCAGTGGAGAAATGATAGTGTACCACAATCTCGATAACAAAATAGCTCTTTTCCCCACGGTTTCAGATCTGAAAAAAAAATGTAGGCCTAAGTTAAATAAAAAAAATAATCCGTGGCGCTACATCCCGTGAAGGGCCTAGACCGACCAGCCGGCTGCTGGCCTCACGCCCACATGTCGAAGCAGAGGTGGACGATCATCCAAACAGAATGGAGGTATCGTGTGGTTAGCACGATGATCCCCCCAGCCGTTATAGCTGGCTTTCGCAACCGGATTTCGCTATCTATCGTAGCTCCTCAAGTGCATCACGATGCTGGGTGGGCACCGGTTCCATACACTGGCCAAAATTTCTTGAGAAAATTTCTTCCCCCATGAGGACTCGAACCAGCGCGCATTCCGTAACGTGGGTCGTGGGTCCTAGGCAGGATGCCTTTGACCACAACGCCACGGCGCGGGACAGGTCTAAGTTATTGATACAAAATTACATTGTCACTCAGTTTCTATCAGAACAAGGCAAATTTGATCCCAATTTTAAAAGATTTCATATTGATTATAAAAATGATTAGCTATAATCTAGCTCTGTAAATGTAACGCAACATTAATAATAATAATAATAATAATAATAATAATAATAATAATAATAATAATAACAATAATAATGATAATAATAATAATAATAATAATAATAATAATAATAAATCTGGCAGAGCTAAGGCCAGTAGGCTTTCTCTTCTGCCAAGCCAGACTCTAATTGCGTTACAGCCTCTTTATAATTTTTTATTTGAATACTCACTTCTCTGGAGAGAAAGATTACATCTAAGGTAACATCACATTTTTATCAATGTAACATTAGGCCTAGGCCTACATATTGTCGTCATTGTTTCAAAATGTTTGTTAAACTTTGTTGTTATAAATAAGTTAGACTACTTTCTGTTTCAATTATCATATTTTTGAAAGATTGTAAACACATTTGTATTTTTAGGCCTACATATGCCTATTAAGTTTATTACACATTGGCTACTTCATAGTAGACGTGTAATATTCAGTGAGGTGGGCGAGACCTCATACTTAATGAATATTGATCTATTAAGTTTAGTTTATTTTTAACTAGCATCCTAACATATTTTAAGTGCAATAGGTTTAGGGCCTATTTGTAAATTTCGCAGATTCAGTAATAATAATAATAATAATAATAATAATAATAATAATAATAATAATAATAGTAATAATAATACATTTTGCTTAATTAAAAAAAATTCATTGACATAAATTTCAAGTAGCCTAATAAGGTGATAACTGTGTTCTGCAGAGAAATTAAATGTGATTAGACGTAGCCTAGACATACCGGTAACCTTTACTACGATTTGAAACAGGCTAAATAGGCTATTATTAAGTAGGCCTATAGCATATATATATATATATATATATATATATATATATATATATATATATATATATATATATATATATGTGTGTGTGTTACTTCTCGATATCGGACACCGAGTATTGAAGAATTACTTAGCACAATCTTAGCTCAATGTTCTATTTTCGTGGCTTATTTTCTTCAAATTCAGTCCTTAGTTTTATAGGCTAATCGATTAATAATATCTATTTGATGAGAAGAAAAGTGTGCCGAGGTGTTAACAATAAATTGTTCAGGATGCATTCTGTAACCTACATTTCTGAATTAAAAAATAAAAAAACTATTTAGTTTTTCTAGTGTTCTATTACAGAGGTGGAAAAATTCAAATATCTTGGAGCAACAGTAAGAAATATAAATGACACTCGGGAGGAAATTAAATGCAGAATAAATATGGAAAATGACTGCTATTATTCGGTTGAGAAGCTTTTGTCATCTAGTCTGCTGTCAAAAAATCTGAAAGAATTTATAAAACAGTTATGTTACCGGTTGTTCTATATGATTGTGAAACTTGGACTCTCACTTTGAGAGAGGAACAGAGGTTAAGGGTGTTCGAGAATAAGATGCTTAGGAAAATATTTGGGGCTAAGAGGGATGAAGTTACAGGAAAATGGAGAAAGTTACACAACGCAGAACTGCACGCATTGTATTCTTCACCTGACATAATTAGGAACATTAAATCCAGACGTTTGAGATGGGCAGGGCATGTAGCACATATGGGCGAATCCAGAAATGCATATAGAATGTTAGTTGGGAGGCCGGAAGGAAAAAGACCTTTGGATAGGCCGAGACCTAGATGGGAGGATAATATAAAAATGGATTTGTGAGATATGATGCTAGGGACTGGACTAATTTTTTCTGAGAACAGGAACCGATGGCGGGCTTATGTGAGTGCGGCAATGAATCTCCGGGTTCTCTAAAAGCCATTTGTAAGTAAGTGTTCTATTATACAGCTAATAACGAAAGCAAGACTAATAATAGGCATATTGTAATGTTATTGCTGACATTAAAAAATAGACTACTTAGTAATGCATACGTCCGTAAGTACACAGGGCATTAGAATTTTGTACACCATTATTGTCGAATTAGAGCCTAGGCCTATAGTAAAATAATAGGATTGTAAAACTACATTACAGAATTATTATTTAACATTACATAACTATTTAGGCCCATAATCATTCTGTGATTTTTCACGAGAGCGGTAAATTATAGGCTAAACGTCTTCAAATGGGGGCTTACGGAACCTATAGGGTAGGTAGCTGTCGATTTTTAATAATGAGATAATAATCGATATTGTTGGTAATGATTCCGCTAAAATGTTTGAAATGAATTAGGGCCTACAATAGAAATTTGTGAATTTATATGATAGGCCTTTAAGTGCGAAAAAATCTTTTTATTATTGAAAGGTAAAATTTGGTTGGTCAATGCCTAATTATAAAAGATAAATTTTTTTCTGACATGTGATCGTGGATATTAGGCTACATTAAAGTCTTAAGGAACATGACTATCCCACGATCAACATTTTCACATCTTTCTCCTGCATAAAGACTTAGACTCTTTACAAATGTTGCTAATAATAATTTCCTGAATTACAAAAATAACGTTGAACTGTGCTTGAGTTTCAACCATCATTGCAAATTTGAATGCATTATCTAAATTACTTATTATCTGGTATGCTTTGTCTACATACAACCTCGAAATTTGAAAAAGCAATAAAATAAAAATAAATGAAATAATTACTTAACTTTGACGGATAGGAGAGAAATAGTAGGCTATACATAAATTTGTTTTTTTAATTGGTTATTTTATGACGCTTTATCAATTGCTGTGATTATCTAGCTTCTGAATGAGATGAATGTGATAATGAAAGCGAAAAGAGTTCAGGGTCCAGCGCCGAAAGTTACCCAGCATTTGCTCTCAATGGATTGAGGGAAAACCCCGGAAAAACCTCAAGTAGGTAAGTTGTCCCAACCAAGATTTGAACCCGTGCCCACTCGTTTCACGGTCAGACATACTGTAACTCCACAGCGATGGAGTAAATATATCCCATGCATTCATTTAGGCCTAATGCTGTCTGATTGGTGGAATGAATTCTTAGATGTCATTGAATCATTGTCTTAATAAGGGCTCCAGTTTTCTATAATTTTAATGAAAAAAATAGCACAACTTTGTTTAGCATATTTCATTTAGGCTAGCTATGGTAACTAGCTATAAGCTTATCACAGAAATGTCAATTTATATAGCTATAAAAAGTAGTTTAATTTAGTCTTATTTCATAAATTTCCTCGAATAAAAGTTAACTTATCTTAGTTCTTGCGACCTCAGTTTTTAATGAAAATAAAGTAAAATAACCCTATTAGGCCTACATACCTTGGCAACTCTATGGACTCAAGAAACAAAGAAACATATTTGTTATATGCCTAGTCTAAATGTTCCTCAATTTCGAATGTGAAATTTATTAAAGCTACTAGTTCAGTGTTAAATTTATAAATTCAAAATGTAAACATTAGACTAATTGCCTTCGATGACTACCTGTCTCTGTAATTCCTCACTCTATTCTAGGAAGGATGTGGCCGTTTTCATGATCTGCATCATTTGAAATTTGTATATAGCGTGGGCTGGAATTAGGTTATTTTAAAAATTAATTTCTTTGTGACTTACTGTACCATAACGAACTACGGTACGACTGTCAAAGTTTGCAGATATTAGAGGTTTGATGTAGGTCTAGGGTCTAATTACATGATAAAGACTACAGAAGAATCTTCTCGAGCTTGGAATTTCTCCTGTCAACTGTTAATCTTCGTCTTGTGTTACATTTGCAGTCTGTGCTTTAATGAACATGTGTCTACAGTCATGTCGATGTTTAAAAATCATATAAGTTAGAATAGTAGATAATTCAGAAATATGTGATGCTTAGAAATTAGTCTACATGATTTTGGATTTCAAAATGGAACCATTTGCTGTTGTTATAAATGAAACACTAACAGACTATACAATATTTTGTGATTATACATTCTATAACAAAACATATATCTGATTATTTATAGAATTTCTTTCTCATTTAGAGCTACATAGAAGGGTCTCTCTTGTCAGGGTAGAGCAAGATCGGACTTCGAAGTTCAGATCTATGCTTCAGCCTGCGACATTCCTTTACAAATAAGCTAATTATTGTAGTATAAAATTCCAGTTAACCTTCTGAAATGTGGATTTTAGGCGAATTCCACCTTCAGAATTCCACTTGGTTACCTCATCCCCAGTGTTCACACGCTAGCTAGACACACCGCGCTGTCCGTGTCTTACGCGTCCGTGGCGGGGGCGGAGGCGGCGTCTGGCGGGCTGGCGGCCGCCTGCTGCTGCTGCTGCTGCTGCTGCTGTAGCAGTCTGTGCTGCTGCGCCAGTTGTTCGTAGTATCGGCTCACCAGCTGCTGTTCGAGGCTCGATCCCGGGAACATGACGGAGGGGTGCAGCGCCAGTTGGGGCTGCTGCCCCCAGATGGGCGGCGCCGGGGGCTGCCTCGCCTCGGCGTCCTGGTCGCTGGTCACCACGTCGATGTCCTCCTCGCCGGCGTCTTCTTCGCCGCTGCTCGCGCAGGCCTGCACGCGCCGCGGCAGCTTCCTGGACGCGCCGAACTCGTCGTCGTCGTCGGGAGCCAACAGCGACGCCACGTCGAACTGCCGCTTGCGCGCGATGCCGCAAGGCAGAGGCGGGAAGATGGCGGTGGCCGTCGCGGCGGGCCCCGGCGCCCAGCAGAGTCCCGGCACCGTGGGCAGCGCCGCCACCGGGGGCGGACTGGCGGGCGTCGGCGGCGGACTCGGCGAGTCGCCGCCCTCCTCGTCCACCGCCAGCCCCATGTGCTTCCGGACCTTGCGCTGCGCCTTGCGGCGCCTGAAGTCGCCCTTCTTGAAGTCCTCGACGTTGGCCGGGTGGATGGCCCAGTAGTGGCCCTTGCCGTTCGCGCTGCGCCCCGCCTTGATGAAGCAGTCGTTCAGGGACAGGTTGTGGCGTATGGAGTTGCGCCAGCCCGGGCCGCGAGACCGGAAATACGGGTAATTGTCTAGAATGTATTGGTAAATGTCGGACAGCACCAACTTGCACTCCGGGGAGCTGAGGATGGCCATGGCGATCAGGCCTATGTAGCTGTGTTGGGGCTTCGGCTCTTCGGGCTGCAGGGCCCGGTGGTGGAACAGGGACATGGAGAAGGCCAGCCGCGGGTTGTAGGGCGGGTAGCCGGGGCACAGGGGCAGCGGCGTCGGGTAGTGGTGCGAGAACCTCAGACGCTCGGCCATCGCGTAGTTGTACAGCTGCAGGCGGTAGTGGTCGAGGGGCAGCAGGCCGCTGGGGGCGGCGGTCCCCGGGGCGGGGGCGGGCACGCCGGCCGCGGCCTCGTTGAGCTGCTTGAGGGCGCCCAGAGGGTACGGCAGCAGGGCGCCGCCGCCCGTGGGGGTCGTGGACGCTCGCTCGTTGCTGCACATCTTCACGCCAGAGCAGGACGCGCCAGTCTCCTCATCACACGCAGCCTCTCAGCACTGATGTGGCCGGCCGCCCTGCCGCCGCATGGTCCAGCAGTCCCCCCCCTCCATCAACAACAGAAAGAACAAAACAAGCCCCGTCTGTATTTGTGAGCAATATTTGAGTACAGTTGGTATATGCTACATCTGAAGAGAAGGGGGTTGGTAGAAAAAAGCTTGTTCTGGAAGCTGATTGGCCAACCAGTACTATCCGATGTTATCCTGTACACAGTTTGCAAAGTCTGGCGCACACTGCAGCCCACCCCTCGGCGTGGGAACAGCCAACCGGAGAGCACCGATGTTTTCCTGCAAAGTTTAGAGGGAGGGGGGCCCCGGCGTGTGCTGCGAGGCCGGCGCCGCGGGCAACAAGGGCACAAGGCTCCGCGCCGTCCAATTGCGGCGTAAACAACGTCGTCGGCAGACGTTCTCGCATGCGCTCACTGCGCCGCCACCACCATTGCGGCATTGGTGTGTACTACGCTTGTCACGAAGTCCAATTGAGTTTCATTTTCATTAACAAAACTCGATTGACGGCGCTCTCTGATATTTATCCGACGAAATCTGAGAATTTTTGTATTCTATAACAATGTTTCTTAACTTTTTGAAAACACAACTAAGCCTACTTTAAAGACTTTTAGAAGTTACAGAGTCCATCATGAACTATTATAGAACGGTTGTAATATAGGCCTGCTCTTCTAATTTATTCGTTATAGATCTTTAGCAGTAGCTATTCTAATCTCGAAGTAGGGTGTACCTACCTAGCCCTGTTATTATCTGATTCAAGAATTGACCGTAAAATGCACTAATTTTCGCTGATTAATCTTCCTGCATTTTTAAATTGATTTATTTTACGACGCGTTACTATAGTTATTCAGCGTCTGAGTGAAATGAAGGTGATAAGACTTAATACCAGCGAAATTAGGCCAGGGTCCAGTGCCGAAAGTTACTCTTTACTCTTAACGGGTTGACGGAGACCTCCGGAAAAACATCAACCAGGTAACTTGTCCCAATCAGAATTTGAACCCGAGACCGCTCGTTTTACGGTCAGACACGCTAACATACATCTTACTCTACAAATCTTATTATTATGTAGGCCTATGCTTGTTTTTTTTCTTCATGCAGTTCTTGATTTTGACAACATATTTTCTATTGCTGATGGCTCTTTAATATCAATTCTTCTTTTTAGTCTTGCTCTTTTCTTTCTCTTTTTGTTGTGTAATTCTTCTGTTATCGTGATTAGCCTACATCGTTAGTTACGAGATAAATATTTTTTATTCTCTTCATTAGGTTATTATTTATTAACCTCTTAGTGGATTCTAGTTAATATGTAGGCCTATTATCAGACTGTACATCTAACCTAACGATAAGCTTATGTGTCAATGGAAGAACAGTTTATTGTTTATATACATCTGTGGTCTTTGAGGTTCTGGCTGATATGTAAGCTACATCAGGCAGTAGGCCTACATCTCACTTGACGATATGTGTCAGAGGAAGAACAATTGTTTGTAGGCCTATGCATCGAGGTCTGATCAGTGATGTAGGCCTATGCAATGGAGGAGAAAAGGAACTGGCCATCCTAACTCATTATCTCCTGACCTAGTTGCCTCATAAGTGGCATTACCTGTGAGTTGACAGTTGATTAAACAACAACCTGAAGTCTGATTAGTGTAATGTGTTATTAGTCAGCGCTGTATGCATTGGAGGGGGAAAGGTACTGGTCACCATACTCCATTATCTTCTGACCTAGTTGCCTCATGAATGATGTCTTATTGGTGTCATTTATGGGGTTCAAACCTATCTTCGGACAGCTGATTAAACAACAACAACAACAACTATTATTTATATTATTATTATTATTATTATTATTATTATTATTTATTATTATTATCATCATCATCATGACCATCAACCCTCGCCTTTATCTGCGTGGTTTAAGGTGTGCCTTGCACTAGCGTTACGGAATGAGCGAGCTCTGGTTCGATGATTCTTCATAGAGGAAGAAGTTTACTTAGACTTAGGCCTATTTGCTCATGAAATTTCAGCCATGAGACCAGTGGCGACTCAGTATCGTGATGAATTTTGGTAGCTACAGTTTACGAAATCCGGTTTCGTAAGCCAGCTGTCTCCTCGACCGTAGCCTCTATACCTTCCACCGTGGCGACCCGTGTTCGATCCCCGTCTGGGTCACGAAGGAATTTGTGATGGATAAAGAGGGCGCGAGGAGTTTTCCTCAGGATTTTTCTGCTTCCCCTCATCTTTAGGCTTATCACAATCATGCCACCAATACTTCAGAATCACCCTCACTTTGCGAGGTCCAGAAACCAGGCCTCCAGAACAAATAAAAATGGCTAAAAATTGTGCAAATTCATGTTTAATTAAGACTGCTTATATAAACCAGCTAGCCTACAAGCACTGGGGAGGAGGAAAAATCATCTTCCTAACCACACGTTACTCCCAAATCGGTTGGATGATCGTTCACCTCTATTATGGCATATGGACATGAGATCAGCAATCGGCTGGGAGGCCATGGGCTGTTTCGTAACTGAGTTATTTGTAATAGATCTTTATTATTATTAATTTATTATCATTGTTATTATTATTATTATTAGGCTATTATTATTATTATTAAGTTATTATTATTATTATTATTATTATTATTATTATTATTATTATCATTATTATAT
Source organism: Periplaneta americana (assembly GCF_040183065.1). NCBI lineage: Eukaryota > Metazoa > Arthropoda > Insecta > Blattodea > Blattidae > Periplaneta > Periplaneta americana. Next base: position 152,186,684 of record NC_091127.1, on the reverse strand, counting down.
CTTCTTATGTACTATCAGCATCATCGTCGTAGTTGTCATCATCATATCATCATCATCATCATCATATTCAACATTAAGTTTTCACTACACCTATTTAGGCTAATGTGACAGGAAGAGTGGATTTTGATAGCGGGAACGAAATAGGCCTATGCGAAAAACCAAACTCCGTAGAAGGAGCTGGAGATTAGAAATAAAAAGTTTAATGAGGAGGACAGGTGAACCTAGTCTACTTTTTTCATAGGCCTACCACGTTTTATACATTTCGTAACAAACAGGTGTAAGTTGCAAATTAAGCTTTCAGGAATAACTCCCTGTAAAGTTAATTTGAATAATTTCGAGGGAAAAATTGTTCCGGAGCCGGGTATCGAACCCGGGACCTTTGGTTAAACGTACCAACACTCTCCCAATGAGCTACCGGGGAACTCTACCCGACACCGATCCAATTTTTTTTCCAATTTAAAGTCACACAGAGTTAGTGTGCACTCAAATGTTGGTTGCTTGACGGTTGTCAGCCCACTTTGAGGTCTGTGGATATAGAAGGAAAAAATTGGATCGGTGTCGGGTAGAGTTCCCGGGTAGCTCAGTGGGAGAGCGTTGGTACGTTTAACCAAAGGTCCCGGGTTCGATACCCGGCCCCGGAATAATTTTTCCCTCGAAATTATTCAGGTGTAAGTTGTTTATAACGTTGTCAATATTGTTTCCTGTTTCTATTTTACTCATATTTTCTTGGACTAGGTTTATCAGTAGAAACAGCTTTACATAGGCCTAAATTAAGTAGGAATTTCCTGTGCGGTCGAATAGACTAGGCCTATAGCCAATTTTGTTTATTCTTACGCACACTAACGTCATTTTTATATTAATCTATCGAAGTGAAGACATCTAGCCTACTTTATTTTTATTTTTCTTTTGTTTCAGACTATGAATGTAATTAATTTTGGACAAATGAATAAGAAAAAAGCTGTTCGTAAGTTTAATAGGCGCAGGCCTATCTTACTTTTCAATATTGTCTTCATGTTTACGAAAATTGATAGGCCTATTTAAAGTCGACAAATAGACTATAGGCTAATATTAAGACGTACAACATCTACCAAGAATGAGTTCTCATATTAGGCCTAGCTACTTATTTGGAAAACAATTGACAGTAACTTAGATCTCCTGTGACGTAAGCTGGAAATTCAGGTTATAAAGCAGTAAGTTATGGTAATGTATTCGTTGGTGCGTAGAAGGAGCATCTCATAGTCAAAAACCGTTCTTTAACAACTCTCACTTAACCGGCGTAGCTCAATCGGGTAAGGCACTTGCCTGCCTATCTGGAGTAGCGCTCGGACGCGGGTTCGATTTCCTCTTGTGCTGATTACCTGGTTGGGTTTTTCCGAGGTTTTCTCCTCTTACAATTGGAGAAAACCTCGGAAAAAACCCAACCAGGTAATATATGGTGAATCCTCGGCCTCATCTCCTTAAATACCATTTTTCTATTACGAATACAATCGATTCTAAATAACCTAGTAGTTGATACAGCGTCGTTAAATAACCAACTAAAAAAAAGACAACATTCACAAAAATAAAGCTCAGGTGGTACAATATGATGTTTTTTATTTGTGGTCAGAAACATATGAGGGACATTAGAGCACATTTTGCGATTTCAACACGGTAATGAAGAAACTTAAAATGCTTCTTTTGCTCTAAGCCTATTTCTGTAACTGTTAGAGTTGCGTTAATTTTTCAAAGCAATTTATGTAGATATTTTTAAGCTCTTTCTCCTTGAAGACATTTCCAATTGCAGGCACGATTCTTTAGATAAAATTTTTTTTTCCGAAACAAATTTTTTTTCAGACATGGTCTCTAGGCCTACGTTTTCAATGTCGCTTGATCTTAAATAATGAAGAATTCTACTCGCAAAAGAACATCATTAGAGCCCGTTTTGAGTAAACAATAATATTTTTTGTATTTATTTCACAAATAAACGTCCATTAGTTATAAATTATTTTAGGCCTACATGTAGCATTTCCGAATAAGCCTAAAGTGAATCACAGATTTCCATATTTATTAAAAATATTTCTTCAATAGTTTACGATAGATAGCTATACATAGGGAAAGACAGACAGAAGGGTAGCCACTTTTCGGTATCAGAGTTGCGAAAGACGCGCATTTTGTGTAAAATTATCCAGGGCCTAAGTAGCTCTATAATTTTTGCAGCATCACATATACTAGGCTACTTTACGTTCCATTTAAGTTATTTAGGCCTAGGACCTATAATCATGTTGTGTAAACTATAACACTAACTTAAACCTACACTTTGTAGGCCTACTTTAGGGTTATTGTAATGGCGCAATTTAATAATAAATAGCCGAATGATGATGATGATGATGATGATGATGATGATGATGATGATGATGATGATGATGATGATGATGATGATGATGATAGACTAATAATAATAATAGTAATAATGAGAAAATAACCTAGTGCTATCTTCCGTTCACGGCACTGGACGATTGTCCTTTTTCATGTGCTGTCGTATGTTGTCTCGAAACTAACTGTTAAGCATTTGTAGTCTTAGGCCTACATGTCAGAGAAAGAACAATTGTTTGTATAGGTCTACATCTGAAAACTGATTAGCGTAATATGTTAAGTAGCCTACTAGTCAGCGATGTATGCACTGGAGGGAGAAAGGAACTGGCTTAATTGTCTCAGAAGTGGTGTCTTACTTATGTCATTTAGTCTAAGAGTAGGGAACGGATTTCTAGTTCTGTACCTATTTTGCTGCCACGTCCTAGACTACGTTACTAAGATATCTCTAAGTTTCATGTAGGACACTGGATCCCTCTATTAAAATTCTGTAGGGCCTAAAACACGTAAATGAACCATAAATGACTAAAGCTGTTTGTTATTGAAGAATGTCTTTTTAGTATTTTGCGTAGGCCCTATATCTATACTAATAATAAATCTGTAGCCAAAATTTTTCTGGTAATTTTCGATTTTCTAAAAATAATTGGTGTTAACATGTATAATTAACCATCCTGAAACCGAAAATTGCTTTTTTTTTTATTTTTGTTTGTATGTCTGTCTGTCTGTCAGTCTGTCTGTCTGGATGTTTGTTACCTTTTCACGCGATAATGGCTGAACCGATTTCGATGAAAATTGGAATATAAATTAAGTTCGTTGTAACTTAGGTTTTAGGCTATATGGCATTCAAAATACGTTATTTAAAAGGGGGTTTATAAGGGAGCCTGAATTAAATAAGTCGAAATATCTCGCTTATTATTGATTTTTGTGAAAAATGTTACATAACAAAAGTTTCTTTACAAATGATTTCTGATACGTTTTATTCTTTGAAAAATTTTGATAGGATTGATATTTAATGAGATAAATGAGTTTTAAAATTAAAATAACTGCCATCTAAGGGGCCTTACACAACAATCGAAAGCTATGAAACATAGCCTACAGACAATGTTTCTGTGTTTGTATGAAGTAATATAGGAAGCTAAATTAACCGATTTGTATAATTAATTATTATTTCATCATTGGGAAGTGTAGTTTCTCTGGATGGACATAATGCTATAATGTTATTACAGTAACTTGTGAGTGAATTGAGGACAGGTAAGATTAAAATAGCTTCTTATGCACAGAAAACTTGATAGGTTATTCTGTATATTCATTTCCTGTAACTTATTTCTTAAAATAATGTTTATGAACATATTCATTTTTATCTCAGAAAATTAACGAACAACGAGAGTGTATTGATTTAGTATGCAGTAATAGTACGTTAGCTTAGCAATCCATTATTTTATAATTCATATTTTAACTACGCTCAATTGAATCGTGTTAAAATACATAAAATATATATGCAATAAATGCAATGCAAAAAAATTGGATAATGAGCCAAGCAGATTATGTTGCGCTGTTGTAAAAGCTGTTCCTCCTGAGATTCAAGAGCCCCCACAACAAATTAAAAGCTTTCTAACTCGAGTACATCCGTTATCAACACACAGCCAAAATTTTTCTGTTAATTTTTGCTTTTCCAAACATAATTGGTAATAACAATTAATAACATGTTAAAGGAATTGTCATTGCACCAAATGAGTGGTCTTTGGATCAAAATGATCGCATTTTAATTATGCAAATACAATTTAAATTAAGTAACATATCAAACGATTTATCCTTCTATCAAACACGAATGTTCCCTGGATCAAATGTTCTATTTTAATTATGTAATTACTTTATATTTATTTCTAACGGGTGCAGCGGAGCGCACGGGTACGGGTAGTTTAAAATAAAAATACTGGTACCAAGATGCAAAAATGCCCAAAATACTACAAAAATGGAATTTTAAATGTAAAAAAAAAAAAAAAAAAAAAAAAAAAAACTTACAAACACCGGTCTGGTAAATTCGTTAAATTTTGGTCTTAGAATGGGGGGGAAGAAGATTTTATGTAATTTCTCGGAACAGAAGTTCGTTTTGAAAAGTCCATCCTAGCTTAAAAATAGTGGTAGGGTAGAGTAGCATAAATCGCACCGCTTCCTAAATGGCACCACTGCTAGTTTAAAACAAGTTACTGTAGTAGTGTAGCATCTAGTGGTATTGTTACAATCTATCATATGAACTTCCACCATGTCACTTGATTTCTGCCACTTCTTTATGCTAGCAACGTGGTGATAGAGTATTTAATATAATCGCTCAGGTGGATGTATATTTAGCGAACATTTTGTAACTAAATAACGGATTTGTATGCAAAGGAATCCATAATCTTAAGATGTTATTTGTTTAAAGAGATATTAAAGAACATTTAACTTAGTAGGATTTTCGAACATGTGGTGATTATAGGCTAGAATGAAGGAAATAATAACTTATGGCGTAGTTTCTCAATTCGCACCACTTTGTAGGTGCCTAATTCGCACCGGTGCGATATGAGCAACTGTAGCAATTCTAACCGTACAAAAGAAGGCCCCAAAAATTTTAACTGAACTAGGAATGCATCAGGTGAGTGCAATATCAAGTGGTGAAAAGGGCGTTAATAAAAACTAGTGTGTGTTGTACAAGCGCACCAGGTATTTTGTGCCACCTGTGATAATTTTTAAACGTCAAACAGTGCATCCTTCATTATCAGCTGGCGCTCCTCCAGGATCGTTGTTTGTTTGTTCTGTGTCAGGTTACATCAAGAGTGAACTATTTGTCGAATAGCTCAAACATTTTATTTGCCACTCAAACCTGCCAGAGAAAAAAGTGCTGCTTCTGTATGTCCACCTATACGACCCATTCCAAAAATTTAGAAGCTAGATTATCTCGGGAAAATGCTATGCTCCTGTTTCAGCTTCCTCGTCATAATACTCATAGGCCCAGCCTTTAGATGTTTCTATCTTCAAATCATTTCAGACAGCTATATCATGAAGCAGTTCTTAGGTGGTTTGGAGGTAATCGTGGAGAAAAGGTGACGCAGTTTACAGTTTGAACTGCCTGGTGAAGCACATGGCAAATATGTAACAATAAAAACCTCATTCAGGAAGTTTAAATGTTAGGGGACGTAATTTACGCTCTATTTTTTCAATTTCGTTTTAAGATGCGTTACTCTCTTTCATTAATTTCAATAAACTTGTAATTTTCATTTATTACATTATTCATTCAAATAGCCTACTGTTCCATATGTTCAATATTAAAAGCTTTCCTTCATCCTGTTCCCTGCAGATAAAGAGTTGCGATTTAAGAAACCGCAGGTGCTATTTAGGAAACTAGTTGCCTAAATGGCGCCACTGACATATGTTTCGAAAATGTCATTTTAATTAAAGAATATTAAATCAAATTCAAGGATTCTTTTTTACATGAAAGGTAAATGTTCTAGGAATATATCTATGTAAAGGAATGCAGAAAATAAAAACTGTATTGTTCAATAAAAATTATAAATGCTAAAGTGGTGCGATATAGGCAACCTTATCCTAGGTTGTTCAGGTTAAGCGTGAGCTTAGAAATTAGTTTTAGCGTCAGTGCACCCCCGTTATGCGAAATGAAACTGACTAATCAATAATCAGTCTCTTTCTCTGATAGAATTTGAGTCTTCAGTTCAGTAGTAGGCCTACTCATTATGAGCACCAGTTCTTTGTTCATAAATTCCAACTAAATGGAATAGTCTATTTAAGTTACCAAAATTATAATTGTTAATTTTATATAGGCCCTAAATAGCTACCTAAAATTCAGTTATTCATAGATTTCAAAAAGGCGTATGACTCGGTTAGGAGAGACGTTTTATATAATATTCTTATTGAATTTGGTATTCCCAAGAAACTAGTTCGATTAATTAAAATGTGTCTTAGTGAAACTTACAGCAGAGTCCGTATAGGCCAGTTCTATCTGATGCTTTTCCAATTCACTGCGGGCTAAAGCAGGGAGATGCACTATCACCTTTACTTTTTAACTTCGCTCTAGAATATGCCATTAGGAAAGTTCAGGATAACACAGATGGTTTGGAATTGAACTGGATACATCAGCTTCTTGTCTATGCGGATGACGTGAATATGTTAGGAGAAAATCCACATGCAATAAGGGAAAACGCGGAAATTCTACTTGAAGCAAGTAAAGAGATAGGGTTGGAAGTAAATCCCGAAAAGACTAAGTATATGATTATGTCGAGTGATCAGAATATTGTACGAAATGGAACTATAAAAGTTGGAGATTTATCCTTCGAAGAGGTGGAAAAATTCAAATATCTTGGAGCAACAGTAACAAATATAAATGACACTCGGGAGAAAATTAAACGTAGAATAAATATGGGAAATGCGTGTTATTATTCGGTTGAGAAGCTTTTGTCATCTAGTCTTCTGTTAAAGAATCTGAAAGTTAGAATTTATAAAACAGTTATATTACCGGTTGTTCTGCATGATTGTGAAACTTGGACTCTCACTTTGAGAGAGGAACATATAGGTTAAGGGTGTTTGAGAATAAGGTTATTAGGAAAATATTTGGGGCTAAGAGGGATGAAGTTACAGGAGAATGGAGAAAGTTACACAACGCAGAGCTGCACACATTGTATTCTTCACCTGACATAATTAGGAACATAAAATCCAGACGTTTGAGATGGGCAGGGCATGTAGCACGTATGGGCGAATCCAGAAATGCATATAGAGTGTTAGTTGGGAGGTCGGAGGGAAAAAGACCTTTGGGGAGGCCGAGACGTAGGTGGGAAGATAATATTAAAATGGATTTGAGGGAGGTGGGATATGATGATAGAGACTGGATTAATCTTGCTCAGGAGGGCTTATGTGAGGGCGGCAATGAACCTCCGGGTTCCTTGAAAGCCAGTAAGTAGGCCCCTAAGTAAGTAAGTAAGTATATAAATACCTAAATGTCCTAAATTGGATCTTACAAATATCTAAATTTCTCTTTTTAGCACTTAGAAATCCGTTAGCTACTTACGAGATTCAAACGTGTTTTCGGACAGTTGACTAAACAAACAAAATTCGTAAATCTATTCAGAAAAAAGAAACGCAGACCTTCGTCATCAAGATCAATACTCAGAATTTAACATGAGATGTTTTTGTGTTTGTGGTTATCATGGCATTCAAAATATGGAGAATGTATATTGACTTGCAGATTAAATTTACAAGTTTGTCGAGGGAGTGCATCATGGTGTGTAGTGTCGTGGAACTGTCTCCAAAATAAACAGGACTCGTCTGGAATGTTCAACGCACCTCTTGTTGGAAGAATGGGCGTAGTAGCTTTAACAACGCTTTTGAATTCCATAAGACGTTAGATATTTCCTCCGCTTTGATCGCTGACATTGTTCTTTATATACAATTTAAATGTGGCAGAAACTGTAGGCCTACTTTTCATGTGTAGAGCTACTTAACTACCTACTCATTTTTGTCAAAGACGTAATTTGTTAAGAATATATTGTTTACACATCAAATTCTCTTCTAGCATTTTTGAGACGTCAGAGCTTGAAAATCTGGACTTTTTCTAAATGTAATGCACTATACGGACACTGTAGAACTTCGATGACGTGAAGTCCATATTAGGCTTATACAAGAACATCATTTTATTTTTAGGCCTACTTCAATTTTTACTGTACCTGAGTTTTTTAATGTACTTCACTTCCACCCCCTCTACTAGTAAACTTCCAACTGTTCTCCACCCAGAACCAAGACCATGTATGCAGTCAAAGTCGCCTTACGGTCATAGTACTGAGATAGTAAGTATAGTACGTTCCAGAAATATGTTCGCTTTTTCCAGTGACGAAAGGGCTTTCAATATTGAGTCATATTGTCGCACAGGTACTGTCGTTTGTTTTCCTATGTCGCATTCCAGTTTCCCCCCACCCTCTTTTGCTCGCCTCTCTGTAAAGACTAGTGGCTGGGCTGTCTTAGCTCTTTTCTGAAAACATTAATTTCTGTTAGGAATTGGACATCTGCGTAATATTATACAACTGTTTAAAATAACTTAAATAAAAGAACCTCGTTAAGTAATTAGCTGTCACGTGATTTCCCACCTTTCTACGACTCTGCGACATAGCCACTTGGACGGACAGTAGATAGCATGTCTGAGTAATTTATCTATGCTGGTCGGGCAGAAATGAAGATTGAATTTACAGTACGTAAGGTACTCTTTTATAGAGTAGGTACAGAATTATTTCAACATGAGTTAGGCCTACTAGTACGAAGGACGAAACTGGTAATTGGAATTAGGTACAATAGTCTATAGTGCGATAATATGCACAAAAGAGCTGAAGTCTGTATCGAAGTGAACGGCCACCATTTTCAAAAATGTGTTTAAATATCCATATTATGATTATTTTTCAATTCAACTTCATTCTCTATATTGTACGTTAATGTGCTGTAGACAGTATAATGTACACTGCAATGAATAAGTCCGAATGAATAGCTCAGTTCGTGAGTAAAAACAATTATTGTTAATACAGTACTGTATTTTGATTAAACAAAAGCCTAATGACAATTATCAAACTCAAAATCGCGATATTTCCTAGTTTACGTAAGTGGATGAACTACTTTTCTTCCCTCCTATACCTAGTAAAGCGATTTGTTTGTATTTTACTTCAGTATCATCGAACTCCAGTCGTGGAAGGGGGTAGCAAACGGTATTTCCGGCTCTCAACCGCTAATCCAAAGGTATAGCTAGGTTAATATTAGAAATGTTAGTAGCCTAACAATAAAATGATGTTCCTGTAGAAAGTCTGCAATGAAACGACACAAGTCATCACATTGACAGCGGAAAAACATTTAGGCCTATGTCTTAAGCAGGATTCAAAGACACGATCATAACTTTTACACAAATCTAGAGCCATGTCTTAGCCTCTGCTATACCGCGGTCGTCATATTATGTGTCTGTCAGAAAAAAATTAAATTACTGCCAAACGCAAAGAGACCGAGAAATTTGCAATCATAGCCTAATAGGCCTATTCATTACTTTTCTTATCTGTATTCGTAAATCGAATGTAAACGGAACAGCTTGAATATTAAGTAGGCCTAGTCGTAGGCTAACTTTCTTCTTATTCGTAGTCTATAGGCTATGCACATCATCATCATCATCATCATCATTCATTAGGGGGCGGATGTTGATGACCTAAAAATCTACTTAAAATGATCATTAAAATGCCCTTAAACTAATGGAAAAGTGACATAAAATTAAAAGAAAATGACATTTAAATATTATTCACCGTAATCGTACCAAAACTTCTTAAAAATTAGTCACCTTGTTTTAATGACTGCCCTGCAAATCTCGGAGAGAGGAGGCAACTTCCTGGAATTTAGCTAAGATAGAGGAAAATAACATGCAGAAAATGAAGGTTTTAAGGGAAAACTATAGATTTTAATGAGAGTTTAAAATGTGTTTCAATCAGGGGTGGTCGGTGAAAGCATTCACTTAAACTAAACTGTTTTCAAGCATTTTATATTACTTCCGTTGTGTGAAGTGAAGTCTTCAATGGAATGAGGGATGGACTTTAGAGTCTGTTCCAAACTATAAAATTCAAGCTTCACTGTTATTCACTTATTCAGTAGGTAATTACTACTGGCCTATTTGGTTAGAAAATGATTTAACAGATCTATCGGTAAAAAAGAAAGTAAGATGCATTCCAAATGATATAAAGGTTCTTCAAAATATTTAAAATGGCAAAAAAAAAAAAAAAAATGCCGAAAAATATAAAAATGAGCTATTAGTTCAAAAATGTCAAAAATGCAATAAGTTATGAGAAATTATTTTTTTACGTTGATGTTAACATAGAAAGGATTTCTAACTTATATCAATAGACAGCGTTCTAATGTGAAAAATAAGAAGATGACTTTTCATCAACATCCGCCCCTAATCATCATCATCATCATCATCATCATCATCATCATCATCATCTCCCTCCGATGTATTAGGCCTGGTGGCCTGTTACTGTCTCATGCCATCGTTTGAGTGGTCTTCCTAAAGATCTCTTTTCTCTTGGATGGTAATTCAGAATCTGACGAGGGATGCGGGATCGATCCATGCGCTGAAGGTGCTGCTGCCAATTATTTCTATATGTAGTTATATGGTCCATAACCGAAGAGATTTGAAGATCTTGAAGGATGTGTACATTTTTATTTTTGTCTAACATTGTGTATCCAGTTGCTCTTCTCATGAACTTCATTTCGCTAGCTGTTATTCTGCTTATGTCTCTTTTACATATAGCCTAGTCCAAGCGTCGCTCCCATAGGTAAGCACTGGTCTCGCTAAGGTTTTATAAGCTCTTATTCTTGTATGTCTTTGCACTAAAGATGGTTTAAAAACTCTATTAATGGTTCCCATGGACTTACTATAATTTTGAATTTCAAGTGATATATCAATTTCATTGTCATAACCAGGCTTCGAGACTTCGGACCCAATAGAGCAGTTCAGTGGGAAATCCGCATAACGGCGTACTGAGTATAGTGGTAAAGCGTACAGTGGGTGGGGGTACTCTAGAATGAATGCCAACAAATAGCCTACGCAAAGGAAAACGCTCGGATTTGAAGGTTCTGACGAATAATTTGGTTTTCATACAAACTGTGTCTGAAACTATTACACGGTTAGAAAAGTCAGAGCAAGAGATGCCGGAAGCTTTCAAATTAATTTAGAAAATGATGCAGAGAATTAATGAGACACCAAGTACACCGGTTACTGAACGTGTAAAACAGAAGTGGAAATCAATTTCATGTAAAAATAACGAATATGGAACATTGTGTAATATAAACAGTAAATTAGTGGACATAGATTCCCCCGAGAATAAAGGACTGTCTCTTAGAGACTGCAATGACGTTAGGTTTTTCGTTTTGCTCCTATCACGTCATGCGAAATAGAGCGCAGCTTTCTACATTACAAACTTTGGCAGATAACCGAAAAAGATTTACGTTTGAGACACTGAGAATGTATCTTGTAGTATGTACATTGCAATTCGGTACTGTAACTGCACTTCCTAAAGACGACCAATAGGATAAATTAAAAAATTAAAATTGCTACATGCTTATTTCCACCATTAACACTGTGTATAATTAAATACAAATGCTTATAAAAGAAAGGAGAATAAATGCTTTTCACATGCTTTTGACATTATCATTATGAAATGTATATTTACTTTCAGAATGTACATATGTGTGTTTCCCCATACTACCGTACTCTACTCTAAATAGCAACGTTGTTGCCTTAACACATCTCTATCTACCTGCAGCAAGTCAACAACTTATAGTGCATGCACAGTAAACTTATTGTATCGGGTTCAAAGTCTCGAAGCCTGGTCATAACTAACATGATATCCTAAGTAGGTTATTCGAATGAGGAAACTTGTTCAACAGTCTTATTATAAACACAGGTTTCTTTTCATTTCGTCGTAATGTTCATGTTTCTGCCCCATACAATAGGCCTACCACACTCCACACAAAGCACTTTACTATTCTCGGACAATATTATGAATAGCCTATGGAATTTTTGGTCGGGATGGTGCCGATATCTGTAGTGGGGACCCATTAAAAAACCCAATCGCGATCTTGTCCGCCACAGTTGTCACTATGGATTTTTCACTGAGCTCACAGACTTCATTGGAAATCGAACCAGGACCGTCTCCGTGACAGACTGATAGTCTAGACCACGCAATCACCTCTGAGATTGTTTTCAAGAACCGAAAGAGAGTAGATCACTTCTTAAGGACTAAACAGGATAACACACAACACATTCTAGTTACGTAGTTCGGGTGATTATCAAGGTACGTTTCCACCACATGCTGAGAGTCGAAAGCAGGTCCGCTGGTTTGTCTCTAGAAATCGTACCCCTTTAGCCATGGCAGAAGATTAAAAGAAAGATGTATTTTAATTAATATGTGCATAAAATTAGTTACACTTGTTGTAAAAACCTCTATAGTGTTTTAATGTAAGGAATAAGTAGTCAAAATCACAGTCCGTTGCGATTGTATTACTTTATTTACCTTTAAGGAGTGAGAAGGTCCGAACGCGCGAACTTTGGGTCCTTGTTGCAGGCAACGCGCCCCTTCTCCACGCCCACCGCGCGGCAGCTGCGTGAAGCAGCGATCCAACCGAGATGAAGAAGCTGTCCGCCATGTTGGAAACAACCAACTCAGACTGTTTGAGACGAGAAGCGATTTCATTGTGGTGCTAATAGGAACTAAACGGGTAGCAGCTGAATAAAAGCGCGGATCAAAAGAAGAGGAGTGTCAACATGTCATGTGAGCCCAATAAGGTGAGTGGAACTGATTGTCATACCATTGTGAGACCTGCCTGCAACAAGGTCGCAAGTGGTGCTTATCTGATCTGCTGTACGAAGGCCAGATTTAATTTGTTTTCATTTCAAGCTGCCTAAAAGCTGGCAGACTCTCTCACAAGCGAGGCTGATTGCAGTGTATGCGATGCTCTTCGATGCATAGGTCCATGCCTTGTGTTTGTTCGGTGTCAGTAATAATCTTGGCATGTCCATTCGTGTGCATTGCACGACTCTCAGCTTAGTGCTCGCTCATGGGTTCCAATCCTACCCAAATAGTGGATGCATGCAGTCAATGTGATGTTACATGTTGTGGTAGGTTAGTATCTCAACATTTCCGAAGTAAGAACCATTTTAAACGATTTTAAAAATTCTAATAACATTAATCTACGTAAACTGTTAAGCTATTTTAATATAGGCCTAACTTAATGATAATAATAATAATAATAATAATAATAATAATAATAATAATATAATGATATTGATTACTTATTTTAGCTGGCAGAGTTAAGGGCCTAAGGTCTTCTCTTCCACTCAGCCAGCAAAAAGTAGCCTATACATAGGCTACATATGAATGAACTTACAAGCTACAAGGAATACAACAATTTAATTTAGATAAAAGTTACGCGTATACAAGAGTTACTCATGAATTAAACCGTAAAATACTATGAACTATTAATTAAACAATGAAATACAAATTGTGTAGACGAATTAAACTAAAATATAGGCCTATATAATGTTAACATAATTATTACAAATAATTTACATAATAGAAAGACATTATTATGAGACAATTTTGAAAATACAGCGCTATCAGGATGCATGTCTAAAGAAAGTAGGCCTACTCAGTGTCCGTTTAAGTCAGTATATTTAGAGTGAATTAGTAAGAAGTTTATCCTTTAAGCTACAGTATTTTTTTTATATTTGTTGTCGTGCAGCCCCTTAATTCTTTGTGACAAGGAATTCTATTGTCCCGAGATGAATACTGTAAAATATGATGAATAACGAGATGTTCTATGAAGAGGTATAGGCCTACTTAACGTGCCGGAGATAAGTGATCTAGTATTTACGTCGTGGTTAGAGTATAGATAAGAGAAACGAGGCGAAAGGTAATTTGGTGTTGAGGTGTGCAGAATTCGAAAGAGTAAAGACAAAGTAACTTATGTTCGTAAATGAGTATTTTAACCTATGGCCTAAATGGAATAGTTCGTTTGCTTTATTAAAATATAGCTATAAGCAGCGGCAAACTTCTGCATAGGACCCCAACCCCGGGGGGGCCTCCGGTTAGGGAAAATAATAATAATAATAATAATAATAATAATAATAATAATAATAATAATAATAATAATAATAATAATGGTATTTGTTGGTATAAAACGAAATGGTAGAACACATTGCGGACACAGGAAATAATTTCGATTTTTTCGAACGAAATAGAAAATAATTTATCATAATTAATTTTTTATCAATTCAAGTGGCAACACTGTGTTTGTGTTCCTTATTTTTGTTTGTTTCGCATGACCTAAAGTAGGCTATAGTTGGTACTTGTTTATTTCATTTCTAAGTCTGGTTTTCTATTTTCTAAAGTCAAAGAAAGTTAAATAAATAAAAAATAAAAAAAGTTTGTCTTTTGCTAAATTAAGATACCAAAAGAGAGGCCCGACTCTGTTAACTGCCTAGGGGCCTCTCGGTGTCTATGTTCGAGCCTGGCTATAGGCCTACTTATAGGCCTATCTATTTTTCTAAACAGTTAGTTGTGTATCTATAAAGAAGTTTTAAAACTTTAGGCCTACACCATCGGGAGTTGAGAAACTTAACAAATTACTGAAAAGAGTTGTTTAAAATTTGAGCGTATCTGTTTTTTTTTTATTTTTACCTGCATTATTGCAATCATTCTTGTGATAGAAGGATTCACTCACGACTTTTAAAACATGAAACTCAATATTATGATTTGAGTTAACAGTCTCATTTTTTAAAAAATACCATGCTAGAAAGACAGAGTTACATTTCTTAGGCTAATACCCTCTAGGCCTATGTCAGGCATGCAAACTCGAAGTTATGAAAAGCAATGATAGGTCAACAATTGTAAGTTGAAATTATAGGCCTATATTTTGGGGCACAACAGGAATTTAAGCGTAATTCTGTAATAATAATAATAATAATAATAATAATAATAATAATAATAATAATAATAATTATTATTATTATTATTATTATTATTATTATTATTATTATTATTAGTATATTATAATAGTTACAAAGCCAGTTAATAAAACACGAGCTTAGAGTAGTCTACTTAACACAATAGGCTATCTAAGCTTAGTGAACTTTGCAAGTAGTAGGCCTAATTTTACATTGCTTCCCACCAAGCTGCACCTCTAGGACCACCAATGGTTCGCGGATCATTGTTTAGAATACACTATGTTTGATGAAGACCTGAAGACAGGCATATCGACTCCACGTGACCGGAATCCCACTGAGTTTTCGTGTAGTAGGGCTAGGTTTTCATTCAAATGTTCAATAGTAGCCTATGTTCTTGAAAGGTATAGGCTACACAATGGTTAGCCTAAGGCGTAACTTTAACGCTGAGTTGAATTCATAGTCATGTGTTGAAATCGTAGATGCATAGAAAATTTGAGGTTTTTAGTACCCGCAATTAGATGTTCTCGATGATCTGGTGATTGTTATGTTTGCTATTGGGTCTCAGGTTCGCGAGTGCATTTCTGCCCGAGAGCGATGGGCTTATAAGGGAGATGAAATATTTATGATGTTTTATTTCTGAAGGGGAAGTAGATTTACCGCACATGAAATAACCCTGTCCCTGGTACAGGACTCCAGGCAAAACTTCCCGGCCATAGGCCTATCTTACCCACGTCAAAGTTTGTGTGTCGATATCAATGTCCTTTTCCCATTCTCCGTTAGAGTAGATATATAATGTTAAGCTTACCTATGTTAGTCAGTGCACATCCTGTATCGTAACATTTTTATACAAAAATATCATTAACACATATTAGCTCTTTTATCTAAAAAAAAAGGTGCCATATTCAAAATAAAATATAATTAGGTAAATAGGCCTAGGCCTATTACCTACTGAAACAATAATTTTGTAGGCCTATTACTGTCGGTTATAGGCCTATTCACATTAGACCTATAGACCTACAAACAAATGGCTATGATTTCTCTACTCACTGATTTCTAGTTTTTTGGACTTTTGTGCAAAGTAGTTACAGTTTAGGCTATTATCAAAAACTAATCTGATTGTATTGGACATTACTAATTCATATTTTGATAATTTATTTGAATGTTGAATGGAGAATTGAATTCATCTGGTTAAAACATGGTACCTCCAATTAAAATATTTTACCCCAATTCTTTTCCTCCTTTAAATTTATTTAGTAGGTTATTTTACGACGCTTTATCAACATCTTAGGTTATTTAGCGTCTGAATGAGATGAAGGTGATAATGCCGGTGAAATGAGTCCGGGGTCCAGCACCGAAAGTTACCCAGCATTTGCTCATATTGGGTTGTGGGAAAACCCCGGAAAAAACCTCAACCAGGTAACTTTTCCCGACCGGGAATCGAACGCGGGCCACCTGGTTTCACGGCCAGACGCGCTAACCGTTACTCCATAGGTGTGGAACCTCCTTAGAAGTAATTAGGCCTAGGCCTATTACTAGTAAGTCAATCTTAATAATAAAAAATATAATTTATAATATTGGATTAGGTTGGTTATGGAATAATTTAGCAACTAGAAACGGCGCAGTCACTTTAAATTTAATAAAATCAAGATGTAAAAATATAACAAGACAAAATTACTTTAGCAGTATTAATGAAATGCTGTCACTAATATTTTTATGATTATAAAAAAGTATGGGGATGGAGTGAATATAGACCTATTGATAATATGAGGATGAAAGAAATATTTGGGCTAGCTTGGTTCAGACTTGGGATTTGGAGGTTAAGAAATAAAAGAGGTAGTTTCCCTCAAGGTATATCGTCGTTGTTCCTGCAATAACTCCTATGTGCAAAATATAAAATTTTTCAGTAGGAAGAAAAAACACATTTATTCATCCTATGGCAGCCGTACATAGGAGACTGTGAATTCTTACATTTTCGAAACAAAGAAATATAGCCTAATTACATGTAGGAGATTTTATTATTTGCTGTATCACTATTTATTCCACAACACAGAACTGCACGCATTGTATTCTTCACCTGACATAATTAGGAACATTAAATCCAGACGTTTGAGATGGGCAGGGCATGTAGCACGTATGGGCGAATCCAGAAATGCATATAGAGTGTTAGTTGGGAGACCGGAGGGAAAAAGACCTTTAGGGAGGCCGAGACGTAGATGGGAGGATAATATTAAAATGGATTTGAGGGAGGTGGGGTATGATGATAGAGACTAGATTAATCTTGCACAGGATAGGGACCGCTGGCGGGCTTATGTGAGGGCGGCAATGAACCTTCGGGTTCCTTAAAAGCCATTTGTAAGTAAGTAAGTATCACTATTTAAGTTATTTAATAGAGCAAAAATCTGAAAATCGATAAATATGTCACATAGGCGTTACTGCAGGAACAACGACTATATGCCCTTTATGCGGAAAGAGAGAAGATGACATTCATATTATTACAGAATGTCATTCCACTAAAGAAATTCGAGAAAAATTAATAAAGAAAAAATTCTTATTCATGAATAAAGAAATAGGAATTAAAAAACTAATGAATAATAATAATAGGAATTTACAAAAACAAATAGATATTTATCTTTTTTTAGTTAAAAATAAAATAAATGTAATAATTAATGAAAACCTGTCATAAATGAGTAAATCTTAGATGAAAAAGATTGATAATCATAAGATTTAATAAGAAATAATTATACAAATATATGTTTTATATAATATGAATGATTATGCTTGTTCTTATAGATATAGAATTGTACAAACTGTATAAATATTTCTGTTGTGAAAGAGGAATGGAAGAAAATAGCATAATGAATGATTTATACTCGTATATACTGGCTGTACATTGTAGAGTTAAACGAGAAATAATGCTTAAGCAAGTAAATGAATATTAAGATTTACAATAAACTAGAGTGGTTGAATCTTGCACTAAAACTTGACGTAAGTGCAGGATAAGACAACATAAATTAAATTGCGTTATTAAACTGTAAATTTATTGTGTGAAATTACTAATTCTATGTCGATTAGTTTTAATTATTCAGTGTATGTACTATATTTGTGAACTATTAATACATTTTAAAATAAATTACTAGTGGGGCTAACTGTTTTCATTTCCGTCGGCTATTTTAAAATAAAGTTAGGCCTATGCTATTTCATCCAAATAAAAGCTTAATATAGCCTATTACAGTTAAACTTACAAGTACTTTTCTAATTACTGTTTGATGCATAAACTTACTAAGAAAAGGTATGGATTTAGGACTATTAGTCGCAAATTTTTAGTTGCTAATCCTTTTTATAGTTTGAAAGGGTTTAATGATAGTCCTTCGGATATTGTCTTTTAGTATCTCACAGTGGCGAAGCTACGTGGAGGCAATTGAGGCAATGCCTACCCAGGAAAAATCTCAAGATAAAGAATTATAAATAAGCCTACTAACATAAATTTATCGACAGTAATAATTGTTGTGATTGAGAAAATCAGCTGTTTATATCGGCCGCTAGATAGTGGCACGTGTCAACGACAAAATCTGTCTGTTGTGCTCGGCCAGGGCGTTGGGCATCTGAGGGCGAGACAATTTCTAGCTTGCCTCTTCTGCCACTTCAACAAGCTTTGGCTTTACGACAGGGATTGGAGGGGACAGAAAATAGCGTGAGGTTGTTTGAATTTCTAGCAACCCCCTCCACGTCTCAAGGAGGCATGTCTCACGATCAACCACAGTGACCAACAAAGAATATTCAAACTTTCCCTCGCTTGCAGTTATAGTGTTGCCAATTCATGGTAGCTAGATCTAGCTATTTTTAACTAATTTTCAGCGGCAACATAGATGAAAGTTTTGTATTATAGTATTTTTTTTGTTAATTTAGCGAGGTTTTAAAGCCCTCTTAGCGACAAGGAATAAAAATGTTCTCCATTGATAGCATATTTATAGTGAATTATTACTGCTGTTTAAGGACTTTATCACAAACACTGTTGGCAACACTGCTTTAGTGGGAAATGCTCCTTTTGATTTAGTCGGCGCAAAAGTTACTCAAGACCATTTTTGTTGTGAGAATTAAGTGTGAGTTTACTAGATTGTGCCCGAAATGAGTGAGTGAATATCATTTTTGTATTATTTTGTGAGAATTAAGTGTATTTGTCCCCTCAAAGACTTTTAGATTATATTGTCCTATATGGCCTGGAAAGTGTCAAATAGTTCGCTTTTTTTAACGTTTTCTGTGACCACAGTCCCTTCTGAAAGGAGTATGAGTACTTTGAAAAGAATAAAAACATAATTACGTAATTTTGATGAATGAAAGATTCAGCTGTCTTAGTACCATTGCCATTGAGAAAAAGCTAATGAAAGAACTGATGAGTGACCAGATGTTCAAGGATCGTGTCATTGACAATTTTGCCACCAAGAAAACTCGCCTTTTGGAACTACTATACAAAAAAATTTAAGGTAAGACTTTCTGCCTACCCACTCTTTAAATACTGGCTTCGCCACTGGTATCTCATATCTTCTCTCTTCTGACAATGTCCATGTACTTACGACAATAAAGTAGGCCTACTATTGATTGATTGATATGAATGGTACCGAGAGACTCATATGTAACTTATGCCCTTTTCGATCACATCATGATGAATAAATCTGCGCGATGTTAAAGTTTTAAATAAACGGTTATGGGAGGATTCAGCACAAAAGTGTCGAGGTGTTTAGATGTACACAATGACAAACTTAGAATACGCCTTCTTCTTTTGCAGCCCTCTTATTTGTCGATTATTTTATTGCCACCCCTTCAAACCCTTGCACTCCGAATAGGCATACTTTTATTGCTGTCAAGTTGGAGGGAGAGAAAAGGGTCGGGACGATGTCTGCTTCCAAAACGCAGGACAAGAGAATCAAGTACAAAGCCTTCACTCCTGGCATAAGCGACACAATCGTCTGCAATCAAGGGATGAGCAATATTTATCAGTTTTAATTTCTTCTCGCAGAAATCTGAATACCGATCACTGGAGAGTCGGTGTTCTGTGCATTCGATTAAGTTTCTCTCCTTCAAATTGCAACTTAAAGTCAATGGAAAAATTGGAGGAGTAATATTTAGAAAGTAAGCGAAGATGAGTGCTTGGCAAGGGAAATTGGGGTTTATGCGAGCTCCAAGGCTTTTGGCCACTTGTCTCACTCCAATTTTCGCCGTTCCATTGAAGGAACATTGGAGAATTTTGAAAGAGAAAGCAGAAAATGGATGCAACCTAAATCTGATGTCATTCACTATCTAGTTTGAATCTGTGCGAGGGTCAACTTCCTGATCTTGAGGTTTACACTACGAATATCTCCAAAAACCAGTATTTGGAAGTCGCAAACACAAAGTCTGAACCGACGACCCCAGAGAAACGCAATACTGTGAAAAGACAGCCATCCATTAGTGTAATAGCTCGTCTCGCTGATTGGATCCTGTCGTCAGGAAGAGTGGGCGCTAAGTGGGGACAGCTGCGTGCTAATGGAAGCAGCCTCCGCACCTGGACGTCGCGAGGAAGACACTTTCCAGTGACCCTCGGAGCATATCGATAGCTGAGTCATTATCAGCACCACTACCACCACCACTACTATCATCATCGTCATGATAATGATGACAATAATAAACGAAACTTTTTTTTATCTGTGGATCATCATTAGACTTCGAAGTTGAGGCACATAAACTCTGAAAGATAAAGCAATGTTTAGAGAGCAGTTGGCAAGGTAGTCCTTTCCCACCATAGGCTACACACACAATATCAGTTTGAGTTTTGGAATATAGGCCGATAAAAAAATTAATTAACTTTCGTCTGAAAGACAAACGTAAATATTATGTTGGCCAGATGATAAAACAATAGTAATATACGTTACAAGAGCGGTATGTTGACGTTTTCATGGTCGAGGAAAAGATTGAAAAAGCGAAACGTATTTGAGCTTTTTTAATTTCCGAGAACATGAAAACAAACATACCGCTCGTGTATCGTACATTATTTTGTGCGAAGTTCGTTTATTACATACCTGAAAGACGAATTTCTACTAATTAGTTGCAATGAAATCTCCATGTTGGTTTCTGTTTAATGACGGCAACTTCGGAAAACCAAAATATCTTTCTTCAACATTGTTGCTATAAAATGTTTTCTGTGTTTACTATACTCCAGCAGGCCGTGATATACGTCTGTCTTTTTTTTTTTTTCCTCCAGTCTATAAATGCGAACTTAAAACAAACGGTAAGGTTATGTAATAATTTATTTATCATTTTAGTATTTTAACAATATTATTTATAAAACATATTGCAGTAATAAAATCGGCATCTGGAATCTTATTGATTTTTTTCACGGCTTCCTTAATGTTACTTGTATCAGGAATGCAATAAGTTTCGTGGAGTAGTAGACTTTACTTAATTTTTGCAAATATTTAAAAACAATAGACTAATTAACATTGCAATTTAGGTGAAATTGCAGTGGTAAGTTTCCAATTTATAATTATTACTATGTTAAACGTCTCTAAAAATAATATGTTAAAAGCCTAAAGCAGTAAAATGAATGTCGCGCTTAAGCGGTAAGAAGAGGGAAATTGTTATGTGTGTTACGTTGGGAATACTGACTGTGGTATTTCACACTTACTGCGTATTGGTTCTGTGCGGAAAACAAGCAAATACGCACGATCTCGCACAAAATATTTTTATTAGGCCTATAAAGAGTTAAGCTATACAGAGCAATTTTATTTACAAAGGTACTTCTTAATATAATTATTAATTGTGTTATTGATAATAATAATAATAATAATAATAATAATAATAATAATAATAATAATTTATTATTATTATTATTATTATTATTATTATTATTATTATTATTATTATTATCATTATCGGAACACACAATATTTGTGAAATAATTGACATAAATACAGTAAATTATAAGGTATAAATAACAGAAATAAACTTATCTCAAAATAATAAGATTAATATAAAAGACAAAACATTTAGATAAGCATTTAGAAAACAGTAATTATGTTCTATTTGATATAAATTTTACTCCCGTATGAGTAAAACTCATGTTCGGAGGGAAAAGTGAGCATAAGTTACAGTAGCTTAATAAATTAGCCTAGTACCACAGTCTAGTATACAGTCACGAAGCTCAATACGTAGTAAATATGCAGCCATAGATAGTTGCTAACCACCAGGATCGCTACTATCGTCTCATTACAGCAATGCGAAATAAAACCTGCACAGTCTATTGTTTCTAGTACCCTCATAAACTCAAGCTTCGTGACTGTATATATTAGACTGTACTAATACGAAGAAAAGATAATATTAAGATGAAAATAACTCAAATATTGGGGTCTGTTTAGTTATAGGCCTAATGTAATATCAGTAAGAAGTAAAAATGAAAGATTATTACGTGAAATTGATTATAATAATAGACCTATACAGTAGCTAAACTGAGAATTAAATAAATGAAAATAAAGTAGGCCTACCGGTATCACCAAATCGCAATAAATTATTGAAAATTTAGGCATAGGCCTACCTATCAGTCAAATATACATTAATACTAATTTCAATTGCGTATTCTAAATATATCTTTCATTTGAATTTGAATTTATAGGCCTACATATTATAATTTTTTTATAATTTATATAGCCTCTTATTTGAAATCATGATGTAGATTTTAGTCAATAATATTGTAGCCTATTTTTTCCCAGCCCAGCAGTTGTGATGCATTTTCCTTCTTCTTGTAATGTTTTATTTTAATTATTTTTTGTGAAGAAAGTTAATAATGTAAGCCTATATTTAAACATTTTTTCCAATTACATTTCGTTTTCGACATCGCAATGACTTCACGTTGTTCCAACTGGCCCAGTTTCAGTAGCCTACGTACGAAACCTTCGACGTCAACCAGACATAGACAGACAGCGGAATAGATCAAAGATGGAACAAGTAAATAAACTATAGCCTGGTCCCCCCTCCTCCACTCAATACTCCGCTATCAGTTAACCAGTATCTCCCTGGCCGGGGCCTCAACTTCGAAGTCTAGTCATCATTCGGTTTTACGAGGAGGATGTTCACAGCTTCGATAAGGAAACGCCAAATTATTGTTTCCATACCCTGACATCAGAATGTTGTCTTGAAAATCAATTAAATTATAACGTTATTGAAAAAACGTTCGGCTGAATGTGTGGTGTAAAAACTGAAGTTACAATTAATTCAATCTCTTGACTGGTACATTTCGAAGGCTTTCACAACACTGCCAGACAAAGTATTAACAACAACAATTTATTATGTTTTCTTGCAAATAAAACAATAATTATTTCACGTCCATCAAGCATTGTGCAAATGGACAGCCCTATAAAATTCGCGCAACTTAACGAGCAGAATATTAACAGCATTGTATTTAATAATAACAATAATAATATTAATAGACTAATAATAATAATAATAATAATAATAATAATAATAATAATAATAATTTGTGAAACTTGGACTCTCACTTTGAGAGAGGAACATAAGTTAAGGGTGTTTGAGAATAAGGTGCTTAGGAAAATATTTGGGGCTAAGAGAAATGAAGTTACAGGAGAATGGAGAAACTTACACAACACAGAACTGCACGCTTTGTAGTCTTCACCTGACTTAATTAGGAACATTAAATCCAGACGTTTGAGATGGGCAGGGCATGTAGCACGTATGGGCGAATCCAGAAATGCATATAGAGTGTTAGTTGGGAGGCCGGAGGGAAAAAGACCTTTAGGGAGGCCGAGACGTAGATGGGAAGATAACATTAAAATGGATTTGAGGGAGGTGGGATATGATGATAGAGACTGGATTAATCTTGCTCAGGATAGGGACCAATGGCGGGCTTATGTGAGGGCGGCAAAGAACCTCTAGGTTCCTTAAAAGCCAGTAAGTTAGTTAATAATAATAATAATAATAATAATAATAATAATAATAATAATAATAATAATAATAATAATAATAGGCCTAATAATAACTATTTTTTCTATTTTTAGTAACTTATATTATTGCTGTTGTACTATATGTGTGTACACCTATTTGTAGCCTATATTCGGCATGTAAGGTTCTTATTTGCACAAAGCTGTTTAAAGTTATTTACTTTATCCTCTATAGCCTTTTTCATGTGTAGGCCTACAGTGATTTCTACTTAATCACAAATAGAACAGCACTTTTCAGTAGCCTATCTGAGTAGATCTACTATTTTACTTATGTGTATGGACTACAATTATTTTGCATCTCTTTCATTTCGCGAATTCTGCATGTGATCGCTCTAACTCCTTGTGTGTGTTTTTAGTTGGTTCTTTAACGACGCTGTATCAACTACTAGGTTATTTATCGTCGATGAAATTGGTGATAGCGAGATAGTATTGGGCTAGATGAGGCCCATAATTCACCATAAAATACCTTAAATTCGCCTTAAAGTTGGGGAAAACCTTGGAAAAATACCCGAACAGGTCATCAACTAAAGCGGGAATCGAACCCACGCCTGAGTGCAACTCCGTTCCTTGACTTAATGGTAACTTTAACATAGTCTTTATCGTTATCTTCATCATCATTAGAAACAACAAAAATGGCAATAATCTTACGAATTAGGCTATTTGTAATATAGGCCTTTCTATGTGTTCATTTTATCTCTTTCTGGGTTGACCCAAAATTTTTGTGCCCATCGATTTTAGTTAAAAGTTAGTTTAGCTAAGTTCTTTAATGTTCCTATATCTTGTTACAGTATCGACGACAACTTTCCTGTCTCTCTGAGGTTATCTGTAGTAAACTTTGTACTTCTGAGAGCTAACCTTATCTTTTGTCTCTTTTATGATAGGTATAGTGTGGGGAGAATATTAGACGAGTGAAAATAGAAATGATGGAAAAATAGTGGCACAGAACTCAAACTTTCAATATTTTAGAAATAAAATTTCATACATGAGAGATGACATAGATTTAAAAATTAAAAAATTTATCAAAAACAAACGGTAGAATTAAACGACACTTTCGGAATAGAAGGCTATGTGAATCCAAACAAAATTAAGAATAGTCCTACACAACACCACAGCAAAGCCAGCTCTTAAATACGGCAGTGAAATCTGTACACTCAATCAAGGAAATTGGCAAACAGTTCCAGAAATGAGATTCCTAAAATTCTTACTAGGTGTCACTCGGATAGACAGGATACGAAATACAAATATAACCTACAAGAAAATTAGCACGCACAAAATATAACTGAAGAAATCTGGAAGTATAAACAAGGTTTTCTACATAATCTCTCAAGAGTGCCAGACACCAGATTATCCAACATTGCTTTCAATTATAAACCCCGCGGTCAACGAAATAGGCCTGTAGGAGGGCTAAGACAGCAATATCATCTGGAATTTCATGAGCTATACTAAGCCTAAATCCAGAATGTCGATAAGAAGAAGATGATATGCTATAACCACCTTCTTTCTTAACAATCTTTCGGAAACATTTTTATTGTTAGACTACGATATCTTATTATCTTCTATAATGCGAGTGCAGATTGCTTCTCGATAATTTATCAAACTTAACGAATGTATGTTGTCATGATATTGTTGTCTTATGACAATATAAGTTACATGGGTTTAGAAGCTCAATTAAATTATCACAGAGAACATATAAAGGACGATTTCTATTCAGTGAGATAATCCCGATGCGAGAAAGATGCCATTTTGATTGAAATTTGTATAATATATTCATGATGTTCATGTTCATGGCAGTGACTTACCTCTTTCATCTTCGCAAAACACACAAATTTTGTTACTTTTATTGCAAGGGGAACAACGCAGATATCTGAAATTTAATTAATTTAAAGCAACTGA
Organism: Periplaneta americana; assembly: GCF_040183065.1. Classification (NCBI taxonomy): domain Eukaryota; kingdom Metazoa; phylum Arthropoda; class Insecta; order Blattodea; family Blattidae; genus Periplaneta; species Periplaneta americana. The sequence goes on along the minus strand of NC_091127.1, from coordinate 152,160,950 downwards.
ACATTTCAGGATATAGCAACATACTAAAATTAATCAATAGCAGAATGGATGTTCTCTCTACCGTAATGAATGAACCAGAGATGATAGGAATAAAACAAATGAATTATAGAAGAAAACTAAACATTTGAGGTTATAGGCCTAAGTACACATAAGTTATGCACGAGTATAAGTTTTTAACATTAAACTTAAGGTTATAGGCCTAATAAGTTTATTAATTATTTTTCCATCAACTCTTATTTGTAATAAATTAATGGTACAATTGTTATAATTAATAACTATTCCGTGTTGGGAGTTAGAGGTTAGCGTTTGAAACCCTTGCCCATGTCCTGGGGGCCTGTCCACACGGTGAACTTCTACGAAATACGCGGCATCATACAGTAAGATCTATAATAGCAACTGCCTTAAGGAACAAAGGTTATTCAGTATATGAAGAAGTATACGGTATATCCAGTGAGGGCAGTAATCGAAGAATCAATATAATTACATTTAAACCTCCCTCTCTTGAAGGTTACATCATAGACCCTACTGTGAGATTCGAATCGCACGAACACCAGCCAGAAGAATTACACGAGGAAAAAAGGAATATATATATATATATATATATATATATATATATATATATATATATATATGAACCTTCCATCAGTTTTTATAAGGACAAATACCATCTGGAATCCATCGTCATTACGGGACTAATGATAGGAGCCCGTGGAACCATACCCCGGTTCCTAGTCGACTTCTGTAAATCTTTTGGCCTGCATAAAAATATTTTAAGAGATCTAACAATTGCAGCACTCAAAGGCTCAATAGCTATTTTCAGGCATCATACATATGGACCATGACTAATTCGCATCTCCTTGACATTACTTCGTTCAATATCATGTGTTTCAATATAAGTTAATTCAAATTGTTATTTTTCACTCTAACAACAATTTATCACTAAGCCTCAAGGCATTTACTCTATTGTATCATGGTACTCTTTGTCGATGGCAACCTGTAGTGGTTACAGGAAGAAATTAAATTAATTAATTATTGCTGATGATGGTAAAAAATGAACTTTGGATAAACAAATGAACGTAAGAGAAAAAAAAATAATCGGTTATTAATTTTAGAGTACCGTGTTATGTGCTATCATTTTAATCAGATTCTCATAGGTCAGACGATTGTCAATGAACTAGTTGATTGGCTGTTTGCCGCTCGCTTGGAATGATCTGTTTAAAATAAATGTATGGAGAATTCTATGAGTTTTAAAATTATTATTATTTTTTTTTTTGTTTCTTGGAGTGCTCCTTATTGCTATGCAGATTCCCAGCTGTGTTCATATTTCTATGAATATCAGTATATTTATTGTGTGATATTACATCTTAAATACTAAAAATGTGAAAACATTTTGTTATAGGTATAAAAATATAGGCTACAGTAATTAAAGCTGACTTTCAAAGGAAGCATTTAAGATATAAAGATGTGTACAAGATAAATATTGAGCGAAGAGCAACTCTCTTGAGAATAAAATTGGCTTGCCGGCTGATGATCCATGTATTAACTTGATTGAGCTTGCTTTGTAAGCACTTGAGCTGCAACTTCTTTGTAAGTTGAACTTAATGGAAGAACTTGACAGGATGCACAAAGGCAGAAAACCCGGGCAGGCAGGCAGGCAGTTTGTGTAGGAGCTAACTGTTGTTACAGTTGGAAACACTATCAACTTTGTACATAATGCGAAAACAAGATTAATTATTCATAAAGCTGCTGTAACAGGCTAATGAAGATCCCACATCACAAACGTTTGATGTTGGCAACAACAAACATGAAACAAAATGGCTGCTGGCTGGTAATGTACAACGCAATATTGATTAGCGTGATACATCATAAGATAATGACAAGCCACTCACATGCGACAGTCTGTTTTCACGTGCTCCACATCAAAAGGAACCGTCAAACATTGTTGTGCTAAAGCGATTTTCCTTTAGGAACACACACTGTAACGTTCAGTTTCCATTGGCAGCGTGTGTTGCAGATGGGCTAATTCTATAGTGCCTGGATCCTGGAGATTGCATATTGAAATCCACCCGTGTGCAAGCGATAGGCTGTGTAGTTGTTACCTCATAATTAATTGCTAGTTTCAATTATAATTACTCTCGGATATTGGTTAATATAACATAGGGATGCATTTTAGAGACAAACTTTGCTATAGGCCTAAGAGGAGTGATTTTAATAATAATAATGATAATAATAAATGTATTGCTAAAGTCCCGTCGCTCTAATTTCCGGCAGCCAATCACGTTGCAGGTCGGCTACATTTAAACGTGTGCGTCTTGTGATTTGCTGAAGAAGACGTCATGCATTTCCTAAGGCTGGATAAATACTTGTATTGTATTGTATTGTATTGTATTTATTAACATTCCATGGTATTCATACATGCTTACAGCTAGAATATGGAACAAGTAAAAAAACTTAATACTATTATAAAATCTTAATTTATAGTCACAGTCTAGATGAAATATATACAGACGAGATTTACAATATAGTCTACTAGTACAACACATAGTTTTAGTATCAATTTCATGAAGTGTTATTGAATGTCATGAATTCACCTACAGAATAGAAGGCGTGAGAAATTAGGTACTTCTTTAATTTGGCCCTAAATAATTTTATGTTTTGAGTTTCATTTTTTATATCGATAGGGAGGCTATTAAAAATTTTTACTGCCATATAACGCACTCCTTTTTGATAGCACGATAGACTTGCCGATGGAGTATGAAAGTCATTTTTTTGACGTGTATTTATGCTATGAACTGTTGAATTAGTTACAAAGTTTTCACGATTACATACGAGGAAGACTATTAATGAAAAGATATACTGACAAGCCATGGGCATTATTTGTATTTTTTTTTTTTAATAGTCCTACACGATTCCCTAAATTTGGCACCTACTATTATTCTAATTACTCTTTTTGTAATAGAAATATATTGTTACTATCTGTAGAATTTTCCCAGAATATTATTCCAAAACTCATTACCGAGTGGAAGTATGCAAAGTATATTGTTTTTAAGGTATTGATATTTACTATCTTTTGCATAGATCTATGTTAATAGCAAAACAAGCTGAATTTAGTTTGGGGGTAATTTCTTTAATATGATTTTTCCAATTTAACACATTATCGATTTTTAAGCCAAGAAATTTGGTTGTTGTTGTTTCTAATAGGGATCTATTGTTAATTATTGCGCTAGAAATTTGCGACGTTGAATTTGGACAGGATTTAAATTGAATTATGTTAGTTTTGTTACAATTTAATACTAATTTATTGACTGAGAACCAGTCACTTAATATAATCGCCCGCCATTTTGGCTCTTTCGTTGGCGTTCGCAGAAAACACACGAGGACGTTATTTGCCGCTCAATTATTTGCTCAATTAGAGTGTGTTTGATTTATTATCATAGGAGCTACGACATGATAATGTTTCACGGTGTGGAAAATAGATCCCTCGTCTGGTAGCTCGGCAACGAAAGAACAAAAATGGCGAACGATACTACCTACTTAGACTTTATAGAGCCTTGACTTCCTAAGACGTAAGCAAAGAGGAGGAGTCACGCCGGGAATAACAGCGTCGCGACTATAGAACAAAGATTGGCCTACGCATTTTTCTATAAAAACAAATAAAAAAGGAAAAAGAAAAGATATTACTAGTAAATTAAACTTTATATTGAATCCCTAAACAATAATTTTAATAGATTTTTTAAAATAAGAATCATTAGCAAATTGAATGTTTGGGAATTTAACTGTTATTCTTATTACAGAGCTTTGAATCGAAGTTTCTATTGTGACTATAAGCTACAGTTGTGTTACATTTAGATTCTGTCAAGAATATTTATGTTATCTTATCTTTTATAGTATAACATTTAAATGTTTATTCTTACCCAGGTGTATTCTTTTTCCATGCCTCTGTAAGGTCATCCACATAGCCTACTATAGGCCTATATTGAATAAGGAGGAGTGTGCACCCTTGGCATACTCCCTGTTATACTTTTATTTCTTCCGATCTTGTATAGTTTTATTGTTTGTATATAGACATTTAATAACATCTATAATATGCAGGGGATATCCTCTTTTTTCCATTATATCCCATAGAAATCTTCAATTCACAAAATCAAATGCTTTTTCAAAGTCAATAAAAGTAATACGGGTTTATAGACTGAGTTCTCGTCTGTTTTCTGAAATTCTTTTAATACTAAAAACATTATCGCTACAGGAAGCGCCCTTCCCTAAAACCAATTAGGCCTAGTTCTTATTCTAAAATGACTTCAATTACAGGTTTTGAGCAGTCATTAATAATTGTAACATAAGTACAGTTTGTAGGCTAAATTCAAGAGATTTATGCCTCTATAGTTTTTTCGATAATTTCTCTGGTATTTTTTAATATTAGCCTATAAGAATTATCTCAGCCGCTATTCAAAATTCAGGTATTTTAACTTTTCCGACATTCATTTTAGCCTTCATGGCATGTTACGGGAATACCTTTACCTTTACCTTTAATAGTCTTAGTTGACACATTGAACCTGAATATTTAAGGTGGGAGGTACACTTTTGGCTTTCAGAAATTTAGTGAAATTCATTTTTTATACCTGAGCTACCATAAAAGCTAAATGAACAAAACTTTTTTCTGCTTAATATACATACATTACGCTTTATAAAACACTATTAAGAATATTAAAATGGCTAATAATTACCTGTAAAAATAATATCAAATTTGCATAATTTTTAAACAACCGTAAAACATTTACATACTAAAATATACACTTAATTAAATAGGCCTATCTGCATGATTCTTTTACTGAAATGTTTTAAAAACCTACTTACATCAACAATATAGTCTAGGATCTTTTCTCTACTCCTTCAGGAAATATATATTTTTTTAATTGTTGGCTTCAATATTAAATTTTCTAAAATGTTTCACTCCTAATTATTTTTCGAAAAGTGAATTACTTGTAACAAAGATAAGATAATAGTGTATGTTGTTCATATGGATAAAATACACTAGCATAAAATGTCATGCAAATATCTTCAATAGTTTTTGAGTTGTGATGAAAACCGTACGATAAAATTAAAGTTACTGGAAGCGAGCTATAAAGATAAGAGACTTGAACTTAGGCCTATATCAAAATTAACTCATGGACATAGGCCTATAAAGACGTATTTTTTGAAGTAATGGAAATAATTAAAAAATTCTTTCACCATATTGGAGAGAAAAGTATAGGCCTATAGGCCTACTATAAAGAGAAAAATAGACTGAAAAATGCATTTTTTTAACCCATGAAGGTGTACCTCCCTCCTTAAATAATTCTAACATATTTTGCCGTCTGGTTTACAAGCCTTTCTAATTTTCACACTTTTTAGAGCAACTTGTAATTCGTCACACATAGGCCTAATTAAGTCAACTGTTGTGTTTTAACTGGGAAATCTAGCTTCAATATCAGTTATTAGTTCTATATGTGAATGGTGAATTTGCAAAACGACTGAAGTCCACATTTTGGGAATTTTGAGTTGAGAGGGGCATCGTTTAGTAGCAGAATGACTCTAATCCACGACTTTTGTATAGTTTTTATTAGCAGCAGAATATTTGGTTACGGGGTAAAACGACTTTAGTCCTGGACTTAAGTTGTTTTCCTGTCAAGTACTGAAGAAACTTACATAGGGTAAATTAGGGTCCGTTGGACAGTCGGGCATGTTGGACACTTTGTACTTTAACGTGTTACCTCGCCACTTGTGGGCACCACATTCTGCTAGAAGTCAATGACGGCAGTAGCCCCACTCGTGGCTACTTCCGTCATTGACTTCTAGCAGAATGTGTTGCCCACAAGTAGCGAGGTAACACGTTAAAGTACAAAGTGTCCAACATGCCCGAATGTCCAACAGACCCTACTTTACTCTAATATGTAATTTTAATCATACACTCAGCTGACAATTTTTTTTTGTCTGTTGTCATTGGTAATTCTTTCCGAACTTATCTCACGTTTACCATTCCTTCCAGTACATCCTTCAGTAGACAGTTCTATTCAGCCAGTGACACAACCAATTCCCTTTCTACTTTTGATCATTTTCGGCATCATTCTTTCTCCACACTTTCCAACACAGTGGTTTATCCCCGATCAATGAAACCAAAATTCATGATATTCGTAAAATGCTTAAGTACATTCGTGATGAAGAAGACGTGAATACATTTTACGAAAATATTATAGCATGGGAGACAACAAAGAATTGAAAGATAAAACTAAGCTGTGGTCTCGTTAAAACACTCCTAAGAGTTGTCTGTGCTCTTGTTATTAACAAATTGTTCAAAATAATGTTGTTCAACAATAATAAGGTTATTTTATGATTTTGGTATAAGCTTAAATACATTTAGTTAAACATGTTTATGTGTCAGTAATCTAATAATTATAATGCAGGATTGAAGTTAATTTGCAGAATAACTTAATTGAGACCTGAAGATAATTAAATATTTTACGACCTGAAGAAGAATACAAACGAATGAATTCTTATAATAAAACTATATCTCTTACATATAAAAAATTATATTGTAACAATATATGGTTCAGCGAGGCTAAAAACAGTTTTCCTTACTTTTCTCAAAACTACTTCTAGGGACTTAAGTCGTTTTGCAAATTCACCATTCATGTGTTCCTGAATCAAATTAATTTTGTCTCGCAATATTTTTTTAGAGAAAGTACGACTACGTCATAAATCCAGCTTCTCCCATTCTGGAAAAATAACTTAAATCTCTGAACGCAAGGAGATAATATTACTGATTTTACTGTGCTGAAATAAATGTCAATACTAACAGAAAAACATTTATATTTAACCAGGAAGATTGGGCTAGTTTCTGGCTGTTTTTGATGTGGAACTCCGTGTTGTTCGACAAAGCTGTGTATAAATATTCATTGTTTTCTTTTTTTAAGGCTAATGTCTGTTGATAGATAAAAGGAACGGGACGTAAAGAGGGTTGTTAACTTGTGTGCGGGTGGAGGGGGGTGTAATTACATCAGTTCCGGCAGCTCTGTGGCTAACCTGCCAGTAAATAAAGCCACGGCCTCCGAATATCAATGAGGTAGTCTAGTAATGACTTGCAAAGAAACGCGCATCCTGCTCAGGGGCCGTGGCGGTTATCGATTCCGACAGATAAGGCCATGGGCTCGACTCCCCGTGCCGGTGTTTAATTCGGTACTCGAAGTGGAACATTTAGATACCATGTATTACGAAGTCAGGATCTTTACGATCTTTCGTGTGTTCAAGTGTCGCTTTGATTGCAACTTACTTGTAAATAATTCTGGGGACATTTTTTTATAACAGTGAAACATGGATAATCACAGAAATACATAAGAAATATTTCACGGCTGTAGAAATTATCTACGTCTATAAGAACTGCGGCGAATTAGGATTATAAAATTCAGAAAGCAATTATTTATTTTTAGAAAGAAATCATTTAAAAAATCATTGCTGGAGACATTTTCGTTTGTCAGTAAGTCGTGAACAAACATAGAAAGAAATAACAAAACATAGGCCTAAGAATGTCTTTATTTAATTTTTAAGAAGCGCAGTGATTTGTAAATAAAAATATAAAACATTGAGTTTTCAGAAACGAATATTTTCAGGGAGAATTCAAAGCTATAGGTATTTTTGTGTAGCAATGAAACATATAAAATATACAGAATGTTTCCGAAGTGGTCTTACAAACTTTCAGGGATGATGGCGAAGGGCACATACTGTATATCAATTTGAGATAAGGAACCCTGGTCCGGAAATCACCGAGTCGAAAATTACAAGCAAAAATAGTTCTGTGGAATGAAATAGTTTTGTACACCTGATTTATGTGTATTTATCTGTACATCTTACACATACTGTATTCATCTGACGTTGTTTACGTTGTCTACTTACAGTATTCCATTCAGTGCGCTGTCTGAGGGATGGGGACAGGAAACTACATTAAAGCAATGCAGATAGCATAATGTGTAACGGACATGGTCGGTCCTGATATGCACGTCTGTAGACAGCAGTGTATGTGTACAAGTTACAGTGTCCAGTCGATCAGTCCTAGTGAAATGGAAGAGTAGGCCTACACGAGACGGAAATAAGCTGACCTGATTTTCGAATACGGATGAGCCAATAGGAACAGTAGACAAGGTCACAGATTGTATCGGGCCGAGTACCCACGTAGGAAACATCCGGCCCATACCATTTTTCCACGACTGTTCCAAAAGTTAAGGAAGGTGGGTACGTGGTGTCGAATTACAATTCCATTTCCACACAACTATTTTTGCTTATAACTTTCGACTCAGTCATTTCCGGACCATGGTTCCTTATCTCAAATTGATACATGTGCCCTTCGCCATCATTCCTGAAAGTTTGTAACACCACCTCGGAAACACCCTGTATATGATGACTGTTACCTCTGACTGATATAGGTTATCTCTTAGGCTATCACTTATCAGGCAGTACATTACGATATGTGATAGAGGAAGAATAATTGTTACATACATCTCAAGTCTGTTTAGTGAAAAATGTTACTAGTCAGCGATATATGCAATGGAAGGGGAAAGTAACTGGCCACCCTACCTCATTATCTCCTGGCTTAGTTGTCTCATGAGTGGTGCCTTATTGGTGTCACTTATGGGGTCCCAAACAGTCTTACGCTGTCCTCTGTGATCCATTGATTCCTGTGCTAGCTGCTGTTTCCAAAGTTCGTGGCTTTAAATCCTGACGATGGAGATGGATTTTAAAGGGCGATAAAATCCGTAATAGGCTTTCTCCATGAGGTAAGTAAAGCAGTGGATCTCGTATAGTATATTTGCGGCAAGTAAAAAGAACTCAGCCCCTGATAGAGGATTCCAGGCAATTTCTCGTCCGAGTTCTATTTCGACGCTGAACATCCTCCTCAGTTCAAATCGTCGTTAAATGAACTACTGCTGCTACTATTAGGCCTACTACAACTAACTGTTACGAGTATAATTAATACTAGCTACTACTACTACTACTACTACTACTACTACTACTACTACTACTACTACTACTACTATTACAAGCTGTTGTCACTCGTAGGCATACTACTACTATTATTTACTTTCATGTTGTTTTATGGTCTAGATATTAATGTAATAACTATGTAAGCAATTGTATTCAATTAGAATTAGAGTCTGGCTGGGCGGAAGAGAAGGCCTACTGGCCTTAGCTCTGCCAGATTAAATAAATAAATTATTATTATTCATTACTACTAGGCCTACCTGTTTGCTTCTTCTACTACTGCTAGCTTCTACTGCTACTACTACTAGGCCTACTACTAATACTAACTTAATATTAGCTAACTACTACTAGTCCTAGCATTAGTAGGCTACTGACCTATTAATAGCTACACTTATTATTACTACTGCTACTATTACTAATACTACTAGCTGCTATTAGACCTACTACTAGCTACTACTACTGCTTCTGCTGCTACTGTAGCTACTACTAGACCTACTAGATCTACTTTGTTATTCTAAGAAACATTTTGTCAATTAACTGTTTACGTGTAATTTATTTAGTATTATTTCAATCTATATTTATGTATGGTATTATAGGTTGGGGTGGAACTTATAAATCCAACCTTTATCCGTTAATTTTACTACAGAAAAAAAAGTATTAAAAATTAAAAAAAAAGCAGAAAGATTACCCAACTGAATTGTTGTTTAAACATTTCAAAGTTATCGACATTAAACAAATGTATTATTTTCAAACGTATATACATAAATATAGAACTAAAAATATAAATTCTCTGCGTTTGTCTGAACCAAAATGTAAAACCAATGCAGCTTTTTATCATAGCATGAGTCAAGGTCACAGATTATTAAACAAATTTTATTCCAATAATATTTCAACCACGAATCCTCTCCAAATTAATAAAAAATAAAAATTAAAAAAATGGCATTGGATTTATAGTTTGGGTTTAAACATATTAAACACTATTAATCTACATTCACTCTCAATTTTAATTTTATTTTTGTCTGTATTGGAATCCCCTCCTGAACACGGGTCTTACTCATTCAGGAGTGAGCTAGTTTATCTTTCATTGTGTTTATTAATTTGTATTCATTTCAAACTTACTAGCAATAATAAATAAATAAATAAACAAACAAACAAACAAACAAATAAACAAATAAATACCAATAAATAAACAAACAAACAAACAAATAAATAAATAAACAAATAAACAAACAAATAAATAAATAAATAAATAAATAAATAAACAAACAAACAAACAAATAAACAAATAAATAAATAAATAAACAAATAAATAAATAAATAAATAAACAAATAAACAAATAAATAAATAAACAAACAAATAAATAAACAAATAAATAAATAAATAAATAAATAAATAACTAAACAAACAAATAAACAACCAAGTAAATAAATAAATAAACCAATAAACAAATAAACAAATAAATAAATAAACAACAAATAAATAAATAAATAAACAAATAAACAAATAAATAAACAAACAAATAAATAAATAAATAAATAAATAAATAAATAAATAAATAAATAAATAAATAAATAAATAAATTTCTAGCTACTACTATTGTTATTATCACTACTACTACTACCTGCTATTACTGACTTCTACCTACTTACTGCCACCATACCGCTCAGAGCATTGCCGATAATGAAAATCTAAAGCCAAATTACCATTTTTCGAGAACCACTGTCATTCATGGAGAGAGAACGTTTCCTTCTCTAAGATATTTATAGGTGTGTCCCTGTCCCCGCAGCATGATTTATCATCTGATGTTTACAGATAAGGAGATCGGAGATAGGGAAGAAAAGCATGAATATACATAATTAGCTTTTGCAAGCAGTTTTAATATGCTCGTATTAAGTCCTTGGTGAAGGCAATGAAATGTTAATTTTATGGAAAATCGTAACGCAACGAATGTATCGATTATCCACGCTAGAGAATCGAATTTAAATCCCGATAGGTTGAAGTGGAATTCATGCTAGAAAGACAAAATGTTTAAAAAGTATTTCTGTAAGTACTTCAAATTCTCCTTCTCTTCAATTTATAAGTACAGTAGGTCTACATTTGAGGTGGAAAAATTCATCCTATATCTTGGAGCAACAGTAACAAATATAAATAACACTCGGGAGGAAATTAAGCGCAGAATAAATATGGGAAATGCCTGTTATTATTCAGTTGAGAAGCTTTTGTCATCTAGCCTGCTGTCAAAAAATCTTAAAGTTAGAATTTAGGCCTATAAAACAGTTATATTACCGGTTGTTCTGTATGGTTATGAAACTTGGACTCCCACTTTGAGAGAGAAACAGAGATTAAGAGCGTTTGAGAATAAGGTTCTTAGGAAAATATTTGGGGCTAAGAGGGATGAAGTTACAGGAGAATAGAGAAAGTTACACAACGCAGAACTGCACGCATTGTATTCTTCACCTGACATAATTAGGAACATTAAATCAAGGCGTTTGAGATGGGCAGGGCATGTAGCACGTATGGGCGAATCCAGAAATGCATATAGAGTGTTAGTTGGGAGGCCGGAGGGAAAAAGACCTTTGGGGAGTCCGAGACGTAGATGGGAGGATAATATTAAAATGGATTTGAGGGATGATGATAGAGAATGGATTAATCTTGCATAGGATAGGGGCCGATGGCGGGCTTATGTGAGGGCGGCAATGAACCTGCGGGTTCCTTAAAAGCCATTTGTAAGTAAGTAAGTAAGTATGGAAATATTTCATGGAATAATTTTGTATATTATTCATGTTGATAATTTGATAAATAAACAGCCATTGGTAACAGTTAAATGAAGTAATCCACCTCTGTCATACTACGTGATTTGGATCATCTACCCCTCCATCCCCACTCCTCAAACGTAGACTGATGTGTTGCGGGGTGCATTCAACAGTGATTCGGCGCTACATATTGTTTTGGACACGCCTGGTGCAGTCAGCCGGTGTGTGTTCAGGAATGCGCCTATCTTGAGGTTTAGTGCAATAGATCTTGAAAGGTCGCAGTGCTGGGTCATAGTACCCTGCTCCCGAAATTCAATTCAATTCAACCAAATCTATAAACTAATGAAATTTGAGTAATTGATTAACTAGCGGACTTACTCGTGTTAATTATGCAAGTCTGTGCGGCTTACAGCTGTTTCGGTGCTTCATCACACCATCCTCAGAGCCTACTAGATCTCGGCGTCATCTCGAACTTCTCTGCCTTTAATGTGGGTGCGTTTGATTGTTGAAAGGTGGAGTCAAATAGTGTGTGTGTACTGAAATTGATCTGTGTGTTGAGAATTTGATCGGGGTGTATTTTAGTGTGTTTGTATATTTCGTATTGTTCTAGTGTGTTGAGTTTTTGGTTCTTGGGTTGTATGTGTAGGATTTCCATGTCCGCATTTATGTTATTGTATGTATGGTTAGCATTGGTATAAACACACACACCCGATCAAATTCTCAACACACAGATCAATTTCAGTACACACACACACATACACACACACAATATTTGACTCCACTATCCAACACCTTTCAACAATCAAACGCACCCACATAATAGGCAGAGAAGTTCGAGATGACGCCGAGATCTAGTAGGCTCTGAGGATGGTGTGATGAAGCACCGAAACGCTGTAAGCCGCACAGACTTACATAATTACCACGAGTAAGTCCGCTAGTTAATCAATTACTTTTATTCAAGTGTTAAAGGTAGTGTACGCAAGATTCAAAATGGATAATTATATTTATTTTCTATTCTAATTCAACATAATGTAAATTAATCTAATCTAGTCCGTTATAATGATATGTAATGTAACATAAGCGCGCTTGGCGTTATCGTAGAAATAGGGACCAGAATCGAGTCCGGATTACTGTTCCAGAGGACGCAGTTTGAAGCAGATCAGAACGCAAGTTCGCTTTGTTTCAATGAAGTATAGTGGCTACATGTGATGTAATTTATATCCAACTACGACCGAAGGTGGAAGTAAACAGTCCGAGTAGTTTGCGAGACTCTTTGTGGTAGTGACAACAAAGGGATGCAGATCGTGCTGTCAATATGCCACACAAAGCGGCTTACAAGCGAAACCCGGCAACTCCGTATGCGCATTGTATCCACCCTATAGCACGTGACTCACGCCAAACCAACTTATGACGTTTGTCAACTGTTGCGGCAGACAACTAAGAACTGTCCTAGAACTAGCAGCCCTACAATTCAGCTGCTAATTTATTTTTAATAATAATAATAATAATAATAATAATAATAATAACAATAATAATTATACTGTCTTCTGACAAGTAAAGAGACAGGTTTGGAAGTAAATCCCGAAATGACAAAGTATATGATTATGTCTCGTGACCAGAATACAGTACGAAATGGAAATATAAAGATTGGAAATTTATCTTTTGAAGGGGTGGAAAAATTCAAATACCTGGGAACAACAGTAACAAATATAAATGATAATCGGGAGGAAATTGAACACAGAATAAATATGGGAAATGCCTGTTATTATTCGGTTGAGAAGCTTTTATCATCCGGTCTGCTGTCAAAAAATCTGAAAGTTAGAATTTATAAACAGTTATATTACCGGTTGTTCTTTATGGTTGTGAAACTTGGACTCTCACTTTGAGAGAGGAACAGAGGTTAAGGGTGTTTGAGAATAAGGTGCTAAGGAAAATATTTGGGGCTAAGAGGGATGAAGTTACAGGAGAATGGATAAAGTTACACAACACAGAACTGCACGCATTGTATTCTTCACCTGACATAATTAGGAACATTAAATCCAGACGTTTGAGATGGGCAGGGCATGTAGCACGTATGGGCGAATCCAGAAATGCATATAGAGTGTAAGTTGGGAGACCGGAGGGAAAAAGACCTTTGGGGAGGCCGAGACGTAGATGGGAGGATAATATAAAAATGGATTTGAGGGAGGTGGGATATGATGATAGAGACTGGATTGGTCTTGCTCAGGATAGGGCTTATGTGAGGGCCAGGGTTCCTTGAAAGCCAGTAAGTAAGTAAGTAATAATTATACTGTCTCCTGATTTCCCAGGACATCATATCGGTTAAGTTGAAGATAGCTTTGTTAAAATTTAGGAGAAAACGTCATAAAAGATGTAAAACCAATGAACCAAAGAAAATTACTTGTCTCCATGCTTTCAGTTCCTCACTGCTTCACGAAATCAGCATCAATCTCGCCTTTCTGTTCCTCGTCACAGGACTTCCCTATACTCATCCTCCTACACTGTATCATTGCCTCGCTTCTGGAATTCGTTACCTAGTGACGTCAGGGGTTGCCGGACACTGTCACAGTTTAAAAGTAAACTAGAAAAGTACGTTTTGTCTCACGAAATCTGGTTCTGAGAAGTTGCTAGATTTATGCCGAAGTTTTTATCTTTAGTATTTTGGCTATAATTCCCTTTTGTTAGATTAACCCTTTCTTTTGTTTTCGCGCTAGGATACTAGAACAGCTTATTGTCCCTTGGTTAATAATAATAATAATAATGCTGAATGCCACTGTTATTTTGTGTGTGTGTTTGTTGAGTATGTTTTTACTTTTTTTCTTTTTGGCATCATTGCTTAATAGGTTAGGTTATTTTTTATTATTTTCAATTTCTACTTGTATGTACTGTTATTTTTTATGTCATATGTAGTTGTGTTGCATTTCTGGTGGTGTTGAAGAAAAGGCCTGATGGCCTTAACCCCACCAGAGTAAATAAATAATTTTAGGATAAATATGGCATTATTTAAAAATCATTGAACCAATGGAAATTTAGGAGAATATGCCTTCAAATTAGTATGTCAAAAATAAATTAAGCGATAAATCAATTTTACAAACAATAGGCGTATAGGAATTTACGAGAACATATCAAACACGGGCAAAAATCTTAATAGCGGACACCTCTGTAGAACAGGTTCGAGATTTTAAATGCCTTGGTTGCAATTTAAGTCCAAAAACAGTTCCAAAGATATTAACTCTAAAAATTAAAAACATTACAATGCTTATGCAGTACAATTAAAAAAATTATGGGAAAACGAACATTAACAGAATTCTAAGTTTTTATAAAGTAATATCAGGCCCCAGATTCCTTATGGAGCTGAGTGTTGGACTCCGACACAGCGACAAAACAATCTATAGACAGCAGAGATGAGATTCTTGAGATAAATTTTGGGGTATACTTAGACCTACAAGAACTGATCGAATGATAATTGAAGATATTCTAGCAGAAAAAAATTAAACATATAGATATAATATAGTGTAGCCTAGTAGACGAAATAACAAAATGGCAACAAAATGGATAAGACATCTAGGACGAATGGACAGTGACAGATTTCCTAAATGAATCTTCGGCTACAGGGCTAAGGGGAGAGAGACAGATGATGATGATGATGATGATGATCAATTTTTTAACTATCTGCCTCTCTACCGACTTGCCTATCTGCCTGTCTGTTCTGCCTGCTAGCCTATTTGCATGCGTTTATACTGACTCTTTTCTCTTTCATCAGACTATAATTATCTGTCAGTCTGCCTTCATTCTTGCCTGCCTACATACCTGCACACCTACCCTGCATTCTGCTTGCTTGCCAGCGAGTATAATAATAAAAATCATCATCTGTCGCACTTTAAGCCTACATTTTTTATTTACTTAAACCTACGCTAGACGTACTTAGGGTGGAATTAGCGATTTCATTATTCTGACCCTGTAACTAAAACACAACACATGATAGTGGACCACATCTTTGTTATGTATGTATTTATTTACACTGCAAGTGGGCAAGCACCCGATGGCAGTGGTATATACAATATAAACAATATACAATAAAATGATACGCAATACACAATAAAATTTACAATACACAATACAATTTACAACACATATACAATTTTATACACAATACAATAAGAATACACAATACAATTTAACACAATAATAATAAAACATAAAATAAAATACCTAATTTTACAACACAACCTACATAATTATGTATAGGTCCTACATAAGTTTCAATAGCCTTTCACTTTACTCTCATCTCATTCCCTGTAGTGGCACTATGACGCATTTCACTGACACTTTAGGACACATTTCACTGACACTATAGAACACATTTCATTGACGCTATAAATTATCACTGATCGGAACTGTTCACTGCACTGTAAAACCATAACTTCACTGACTCACCTCGCTTCACTGATACAACAGTTCAAATAAGTCAAATATTTACACTCTTATGCATACTGTACTTATATACAGAACTACATTTAAACTAAACATTTCTAGTCTAAGGCCCTCTTACACGCTATTTTTAAATAGTTTACAATTCAAACCAAGGAAGTAAACTCGTCAGGCTAGATAAATACATGTCACCTTAAAAAATTAAATGTTAAATGTCGCCTTAATTTTAATTTTCATTTTAGACTTCATTGTAGACTTGATCCGAAATCACACAAAATGTGAGATTCTCTTTTAACATTGCATAGGCCTACATCACGGCCAGCTATCTCTTAGCTTACTATTACAATTCAATTTCGCGCCATAAATGTAATTTTTTGTGCACGTGTATGCGTTTGTTTTATATTTTCTTGTTATATGAAATATGGAGAGAAAATAGCGTAATGTTACAGAATCCAATTTCAAAATATATGTTTACCGCAACTTTGTAATATAAAAAGTAGTTTTAGTACACCGTCTGTCATGCTAGTCAAGCATCCATCCATCTGTATGTCTAGGTAGGCCTACAGCAATTCCTTCTAAATTATTCGACATAAATCTTCATTGTTCATATGATTGAATTCACTATTAAAATATAATAATAATAATAATAATAATAATAATAATAATAATAATAATAATAATAATGGCTTTATTTAACCTGGCAGAGTTAAGGCCGTAAGGCCTTCTCTTACACTCAACCAGGATTAAAACTTGCTTACATAGTTGAACACAAAACTGGATCGGAATTAAGTAATTACATACTGATACAATTTAGGTACATAATGAGATCAAAAGAGGTAGTTAATAAAAATTTACCTCATAAAATAAAAATAAACATAGTGGAATACATATTAATGTTGTTAGAATCAAATACGAACCACATAAAAACAATGTAGGCAGTAAAAATAAAAATAAACACATTAGTATATATATTAGTATTAGATTACAATTAAGTAGGATTTACATAATTAAACCAGAAAACGACAATTGAATAAAATGTACACAAAAAAATAGATTAATAATAAAAAACAACACAGTGGGATACATATTGGCGTTAAGTGATAAATAAATACGATTTAGATAATAAAAATAAGAAACAAAAAAAAAATAAAAATAAATACAGTGGAACACATTCCATTAAATATTTGCAACGCGTTAGGTCTGGCAACTCATCATAAGATATTTTTCTAATTTCATATGTACTTCGGTATATCACAATAATATGATATGCGTAATTAATAACTTAATGATTTAAGACGGCGCTCATTCCGTCGGATCCCTGCCACTTAGTCACTCGTAATGAGTGCACCTCTGCACATAGTGTGTTAGACATTGTGCCATTGTCACACATTTATGACACAGTGCATAAGGGTGGCCATTAAAGGGAAAATAAGAGGTGCAACTTAAACTGAGAGGATTCAATCCGGCATCGGAACTGGAATCCGGTGTGGCTTAGTATATAAAGCGTCTCCACGTAGAGCTGAAAACCCGGGTTCAAATCCCGGTGCCGGAGAAAATTTTTCTCCTCTCACCCATCCTTCATCACTATTAAAAGTTTTAAATCACTCACTTCTTGACAAGTAACACATCACTAAAAATAAAATTCACATATTCATTCATCACTTCTTCACAACCAATGTATTACCAAGAACAGTCCTGCAATTTAAAATTCGAAGTTAAATTTTCTTATAAGCCTATAAGTAGGCTTACTCTGGTTTCGATACCATTAATTGCATAAAATATTGTAGGCAACGCGAAAGTAGGTCGAAATCGATTTTAATCTCTCGTGGAAATTATCACCCTAAGCCACGCCTGGGGCGCTCAACTTTCCACTCATGAATAAAATCCTACTTTACTCCCTTGTATCATAAATTACTACAGTAAGTGCTTGAGGGTTGGGTAAGCATTGGTTTCGGGATCATTATAGACCTAATACTGAAACTGATCAGGGAGAGAAAAAAACTGGCTGGGTCACTGGCTAAGAAGAAACTGCTTGCTGAAGGATACATTGGAAAGAATGGCGAATAGGCGAAAAAGTTCGGGACAGGAGAAAATTAATCAGACGACAGAGAACTTTAAGACATATTAATCGTATGCAGACTAAGAGGAACCCGGAAGAAAAGGGAAGATTGAAAAATGCTGAGTTTGAAGTGAAGGACCTGCCCTTGGGCAGAAAACTGTGAATAAATGAATGAATGAATGAATGTTGGTAAAAGAGATTGCAAACGAAATTTCGAGGCAAGATATTTTTAGTAATATTAAAGACCTAAGATCA